>NW_021940918.1:3252450-3364577 GCF_004337985.1 Pyricularia pennisetigena
TGGAGGTTGCTGTTTTTGTGCTGACGCTGCTGTCTGAATAAATGTATGTACCTCAGCCTACCTCCAGTGGGAAAACACTGCCATGCCATGCAATCAACAGCGCCTCCGGCGCTCCTGCCACGTTTTTCTACCCAATCGCAAATACGTGCTATCCACCCACTTGCCGCCAATCTCAAAAGTCTTCTCCTTGGTATCGTAAACCACAAATCCCAACTTGCCCAGGACCTTCAATGATGCTTCATTCCTCGGATCGACGTCAGCCACGACGAGATCACCAACCAAACTTCTTCCGTCGCTGCCACCAAAGAACAGGTGGTCGAGCACGAGTGACACAGCCTCTGTCGCCAAGCCCTGTCCCCAATACTGCCTTGAAATCATGAAGCCGATCTCCTGGTCGCGCCAGACTCCAGCCTTGCCAATCGGCAGCAGGGTCGGCTGGCCATATGGGGCGCTCGTTTTGAGGCAGACGATGAAGTCTGTAACACCGTTGCAGGGCGCCGCGATCATTCCATTCACCCACTTTTGTGTCTCTGCGATGCTTGCATGTGGAAGTGTCGACCTAGTGCATGCGTATTGTTTTAATATCATCAATCCGTTTCGTCCCCTTCTCCAGCATACAACATTGTTCTTCTTCTGTAAAAAGAAAAAAAAGAAAAAAAAAAAGCCTTGGCGTTTTTGGATGGATTTAAAGAACAGCATACCAATACTTCATAACCTCCGCATGATTGAATGCAACATGCAGGTGTGCTGCATCTTCCGGCCTGGCACCGCGCAGCACTAGTCTCGCTGATGAGAGTTGGGTTTGGTGCTCCGCTTTCAGACCTCTAGCGGCAGTCATGTCTGCATGGTTGTACACGAGCTTAAATGAGAGAAAGGATGAAGAAATAAAGGCATGATAACAGGGCAAGAGAGTTCTGTATATACAGGAAAAATGAATGAACAAGATCAAGTTGAGGCAGATTGGTGACGAACCAAGTCCATGAAATTGGCGGATACCAGCCTTGAAGTTGCGGTGAAGCAGTCATATAACAAACAGAACGAGATACAAGGCACTGTCAAATATGACTCAGGAGAGCTGACATTCACCCCTGTTGGCCTATCAATAACAAGAATAACAAGCATAATTTAACCTAATACTAAACCAACAGTGGAAAAGTCCAATCCGTGCCAATGACAAACTGCGTCAAGATTTTTGGCAATTGAGGAACGCGTTTGTGTGCATTGAAAGAAAAAAGAGAGAGAAAAAAAAAACAAAAAGGCGAAACAGACAAAAATACAAACGCCGTCGTAAAAGACATTTTTCAAAGGAAACAAAGACCAAGACAACGATAAAATCAACCAAGCAATAAAAACGGAACAACCACCCCCCGCACACTTAAAATTACCACATAATAGCAGCGCCAACAATAACAACAACCCCCAACGAGCACAACCCCCGCAGCACGGCACCCGCAGAAGCCGACAACCCCGCAGCGCCGTTGGCCTGGACGGGCATGTCCTGAGAGCCGTTGGTCCTGCCGCTGCCCCAAGGCGAGGCGGTGACGACGGCGACGCGGGTGACGGGCACGAGGATGGTGCGCGTGACGCTGTCCTCGATGACGATGGTGGTGGTGCTCATGGCCGGGTCGTAGTAGCGCGTCGACGACGATGGCGCCATGGTGGTCGTCATGCGCCCGTCGGCGCACGGCTGCACCAGCGGCACGATGGTGATCTCGATGAAGATCTTCCAGCCCGCCGGGAGGACCCCGAGCCCGCCGCCCGTCGGGGACGCGTAGCCGTTGCACAGGCCGTTGGTGCACGTCGTCGTCGTCCAGGTCGACGTTGCCGTCTCGGTGACCACCGCGGCCGCGTCGTCGCCCGCCGCCGAGATCGTGCTGGTCAGCGTGCTGGTCGCGGCGGTGCTCGACTCCGTGCCGCCGCCGGGCAGCACGCCCTCGTCGTCCGACATGCTCATCGACGTGCTCGTGGAGAAGGTGCTCGGGGGAGCAGTCGACTCCGTACCGGGAGCCGTCGTGGAAACCGTGTCAGGGCCGACGCTCGGCGAGGTCACCAGAGGGGGAGTCGGCATGGTTGTAGACTCTGTGACTGTGGTCGGGGCAGAAGGGGTAGCCTCGGCCGTGGTGCTACTCTCCGTCACAGGGGGCTCCGGGGGGAACGGGTCGTTGAGGTTGAAGATGGCATAGAAGTTGTAGACTGAAGGGCTCGCTTGGGTTCCACCGCACGTCTCATCTGGCAGGTCCGCCTGAGCTCCGGGGCAGACAATGTCACACTCGTCCTGGTTCTCGCGGAACTCGCCGTCTAAATCGGCGGGACCACAGTAGCATTGGCTGAGGGTGAAGTAATAAAAATAAAGAATAGAAAAGTCAGCATTATTGACAACAAGAAAAAAACGAACCAGGCATAGCACGGCTTTCTAACTTACGTTCCCTGGGAAGCAGCGGTTCCAAAGTTGTTCTCGTAACAGTGGGTCGAGCACACGACTTCGTTATTGTTCACGAAGGTCACCGGAGGAGCCAGGCCCGAGAAGTCGGCAGAGATGCATCCCAGAGGAATGTGAGCCCAGTCTTGGCCGGCAATTTGGGCAAGTGCACCGGTCGTCAGCACGGCAACGCCGGCGAGAGCCTGCTTCTTCGTGGGAAGCATGTTTTGAGGGGCCGCAGTGTGGTCCTTTACACAGTCGTGCGAGAGCGCCGGTAGTTTTGCGAGCGTTGGCAAGGTATAGAGATGACGAGAAAACAGCGCGCCGAAGAGATCGAAGCAGAATCGCAGGCAAAAGAGTGACAAAGGTCGGTGGGGTTCGGCTTGATATGGATGATCAGAAACGCGAGAGGAAGTCGTCCTGTCATCACAGCAACGGGCCTGGCGTAGCCTTCTTTTATCTTGCTCCGGGCCATCACGAGATCAGTCAGTGGCTTGCACAAACATGCGTGGGATATCATCAGCAGCCCAGGCGAGTCTCAAATTCCATCCTCGCCCGAGAGACATTGGCATTCGCCGATAAACACACCAGGCAACGGTCGTTGCTGACAGCGAAGCACGGCTGTGCATTTCTGAATCAGCTTGGGGCCTGGAATCCTAGACGCGCAACGTTATTTCTACAGATTCCAGAGTGGCCTCGCAAAAGAAAATCAGAGGGCCTGCCAGCCACCACCACACGGTGTTCTAGACCTAGGGGCAGGCCAGCCTCTGGGCCCCAGCTGATAGGATTGCCGTATATATCTACAAGCAGGTTGCCTCTTGCGATCTGGAACACGAGAAGCACGTAATCTTTGCTCCGATAAGCCACCCTTTTCCAACAGTCAAGCACAACGTATTCAACGGCTATTTTCCTGCGGACAAAAGCAAAAGAAAATGGTGCCCAGAAGCAATGAGCTATTTGACAACGTTTAAAGCAGGATTTTTTTTTTTAACTATCCAATCTCACCACCAGCGCATTTACTAGGCTTGCCAAAAGAATTCTCCTGTTATGAGTTCTGCGGAGGCCACTGGCATTTGTCTTTGTTGTGTTGTTGGGTCTTAGGACATGCCATTGCTGAGACGCAGGTGGCATCAACCCCTTTCGCTTCGGCAGGCCAAGGGAGGAGGGTAAGTAAACTTGCGATCCTCAAGTTGGAAAAGCCCCTAATTTCAAAGGTTCGCCGTTGCCCTTCAATTCCTGTCCAAAGCCGATTGCCCAGCCGAGATCACTCTTGATGCCCTATGACCCGGCAATCGGGGCGAAGGGACGAAAAGAGAATATGCGACAATCCAAGATATTGTATGCCATCTATGACGTCTTGGAGCAACAAAAATCAAGAACATGAAATTGCCAGGTCTTTGTTTACTTGGGTTATTTTGTTGCCATTCTCCCTAAATCGGCTTGACTAGCCATTGCTAATAAACTGCAGTCTCGAATATGCTTCGAGTTACAAAAGAAACCCATCCAAAAAGGTCTTCGTAGAGACTTCATACATGAAGAAAGGAAAAAAAAATATGATAATCGAGAAAAAAATTTACAGCTTCATACCCATCATCTTGGCCACACGCATACTCTGCCGTATGCTAAGGTCGAGCATAATCTCCTCGCTGCCGCCAGGGATGGCGTACGCCCTGACGTCGCGGTATAGCCTCTCGACCTTTGCACCCTGGCCGCCGCGCGAGTAGCTCAGGCCGCCAAAGATCTGGCTGGCCTCGCGGGCGCAGAACTCGAACGTCACCGTGGCCTGGGCCTTGAGGCCGGCGATGGGACCGCCCAGCAGCATCATGGCCTGGGTGTCGTCCATCTTCTCGCACTGGTATACGACGTTCTCGAGCCAGTTGTACGTGGCCTCGATCTGGCGCGCCATGTGTGCCAGCTTGTACCGGATAACGGGGTGCTCGATCAGCCGCTTGCCAAATGTGCGGCGCTTGTTGGCGTACTTGACCGACTCCTCAAAGCAGACGCGCGAGAAGCGCACGCACTGGATGATGATGCCAATGCGCTCGTGGTTGAAGTTGGTCATGATGCAGGGGAAGCCCTTGTTCTCCTTTCCGAGCAGGTTCTCCACCGGAACCTTGACGTCCTCAAACGTCACGTAGGTCGTGCCACTGGACCAGACACCCTGGCAGTCCATGCGCCGCGTCGTCACGCCGCCAAAGTCGCGCTCGATCAGCAGCAGGCTGACGCCGCCCATTCCGGGCCCGCCGGTTCGTACCGCCGTGGTGAAGTAGTCGCACCATATGCCGTTGGTGATCCACTTCTTCTCGCCGTTGACGATGTAGTGCTTGCCGTCCTCGCTCAGCTTAGCCTCGCAGGTGAGGTTGGCAACATCGCTGCCTGCGTCGGGCTCCGTGATGGCTAAGCAGATGCGCTTGTCGCCGTTGAGGATGCCTGGCATGATCCTATCGACCAGAGCCTTCTTGCCGAACTTGAGGAGCGGTGGGCAGCCAATTCCGAAACCCCCAATGACGTTCCATACGAAGCCGCCAGAACCTGCGCGCGAGAGCTCATCCGTGATGAGCAACTCGTGGAACAAGTCCCAGTCCTGCTCGGCCACGCACTTGATAGGGTTGTCGACGTATTTGCTCTGGTACTTGGTGCCCAGCAGACCGGCCAGGTAGCCACGGCGACCCATCTCCTTGTAGATCTCGGGCGGGCACATCTTCTTCTCGTCCCACTCGGTGACATAGGGCTCGATCGCCGTCTGGACCCACTCGCGAACCTCGGCTCTAAGAGCAGCGTGCGACTCGTTGAAGTAGGGGGAGTGGTACTATTTGCGGCGCAAGAGACTTGATGTCAGCACATAAACTCCCTGGCCCAGAAAGAGCGACAATCGACACAACTCACGCTCTGGTACCAGCCTGGGTCGCCGAAAGGAATCATTTCTCCAAAGGGGTCCAGGGCCTCGGACTCCTCGTTGTTCTTCCTAACTATGGGTTTGGCGGGCTCCTTCTTGACGACAGCAGCAGGTGCGGGGGCTGGCGCGGCGGCCTTCTTTGTGTCTAACGAGCCGACCTGCAGCTTGGACTGATACTTCTTGAGGATGCCCTCGTTGTGGTACTTCCAGAACGCCTTGGAGGCATCCTTTCCTGCCACTCGGGTGAGGATCTTCTTGCCGCCGGGGTGCTCATCCTGGAACTTGGTCAAGTCGTAGACGTCGCCGTCCACGATGATGTACAAGTCATCAGGCTTGTTGTGCGACGCGACGTCGCTTTGGGTGAAAACCTTGGACATTGCGAAGGCAGGCCGGGTCTATCGACGTTGTGCAGGGATAGTTGGTCTTGAAATTACGAGTGGTTGTCGACTTTGGATGGTGGTCGACCTTTGGTGTAGTATGAGGGGTAGATGGCGCTGAAGAATGGAGGGAGTAGAAGACGTTCTGGTCGGCAATTGCCTCCCATCAGCGCTCTGCTGGCATTTAAATCTAGTCGACGGCTCTGGTCGGCATTGATACAATTTGCATGTGAGACCAACTGGACTGGGGCCAGGACCACCAAGCCACTTAGCTTACCTGCTGATTAAGGTAAGGTAAGGCAGGGCAAGGCAACACATAGATAGAGGTGCTGCTACGCGACACGCTTGCACTCCTCAATGACCACTTGACTCGATTGAGACTCGGCAGTGGGGTAAATGGCCCACAAGGGTACGCTACGTAGTAACTAGCTAGGCAGGGTGGCAAGCCACTGCACATGGACAATGTCGCAAAGCTGGGGGATGAATCCGGGGCATGGTCCAGTTTCGGCCAATTGTCCAGGCTTGTCAAATCTCGTCCGTCAGCTCACAGAGCTTGCCAAAGGTCAGGTGGGCATTTTCCAATTATGTCCCGCCCGCTTTTGGGCTTCCCCGGATGGAGTCTATCAATAAATGCTTGATGCATCGCAGATGCAACCATGGCCATGGGCATGCTGCGGCTCCAACTCGGGCCTGTTTGCAATGCAATTGGCATGTGATTCAAACAGCCGATTCAGCCAAGGCGAACCCGTTCCCCCGTCTGATGTCACCGTGGTTTAGCTTGCGGTGGACCAATTGAACCGCTCAGATTGCCAACTCGTGTGTGGGTCTACCGAGGTACTGACCAGGGTGCATTCAGATGTTTGAAGCAGGCGATGGGAACTTGCTATTTACGTGGTACGCATTGTAGATTTCATTCGGGTCACGGACATTTTCAACAGCTGCAGCCTCTTCGATGAAGACGAAAGATAATACGCAAATTGAATCAAGAGAAAAAGAACTTCATTGGTAAACTGACATAAAATACCTAAGCCCATCGCAGCGCTAGCGAAGTGGTACCAACCTGCATACACTTCCCTGGTTTCCACAACGCCAAACTCCAGTCTTTTTGTGCACCGATCATAAAAAAAAAAAAAAAAAAAAACATATGATGAAAAACACTACAGTGCATCTCATCCCCTAATCCCACTCACAACTGGTTTGAATCCGACTCGAGGCTCGAAAAAGGCTCCGGGATTGCGCGGATCAAGCTGTACCACGAGGTCTGGCTTTGGCCTTTGCCTTCTCCTTCTTTTCGGCCTTGAGTTTCTTCTTTGCCTCCTCGGCCTTCACCTCGAGCTTGCGCTTGTGTGCCTTCTGCTCCTCTGCAGTTCGTGCCACCGGCTTGAAGAAGCCCTCGAGGCGTTGTTGTTGGGAGGTGCCGAGGGCCTTCTCCAGTCTCAATGCACCGGGTCTGACGCGATCCTCGGAGAATCCCTTCTCTGTGACCAGATACTTGACCAAGCCCTCAACGTCTGGCTTCTCCCACTTGAAATTGCAATCTGGGTGGTCGGCAGGGTGCACGTCAGGGTTGAAGAACAAGTCCCGTGCATCCTCAAATGGCCAGTCCTCCGGCACTGTGTATTTCAACTCGCCCTTCTTCATCTTCTCCACAATCGTCTCAAGTGATCCATGCTCACGAATGAGCTTGAGTGCAGTGCTAGGTCCAACTTTGGGGATGGGGTCGAGGTAATCGCAGCCAAGGAGGATGCAGAGATCAACAAACTGGTTAACGAAAAAGTTAGCAGGCCACCTTAGATAAACACTCCCCTGGCCAGAAATGCATCTTACCTGCTTACGGTCCATATCGAGACCCTCTAGAACTTTATCGACATGAATCTCCTGAATCGGTTCCTTGCGCGCCTCAGAGAAGGTGAGATGACGAAGGAGAATTGGGGAGTCGAAACATAGGGTATCCATATCTTCACTGGCTGCGGCAAAAACCTTGCCAGCTCGTGCGAGAACGGCACATTGAGCCTCAGCCTCAGTGGGTGCGATTATATAGGGGATGCCCATAAGTTTAAGCAACTGCCGGCATTCCTCGTTGTGCTCCCTCGTCACCCGAACCGTCCTCCGTGAGAACTTTTCTACATCCTCGGCTGTTCCGGTCTCCCTAGCCTCCTCGAGACCTTCGAGCGCCTCTTGTTTTCTCTGGTATCGACGAGCGAGCTCACCAGACTTAAGCTTTGGCGGGGCGCCATCGAACACATACAAAGGCTTGATGCCATTGTCGACCATTCGTAATGTCCGGTAAAACATTCCCATCAGGTGGGATGTTGTTTGCCCGTCTTCGTTTGTGAGCATTTCGCCATTCGAACGGACTGCGATGAGAAAGGAGTAAATGCTCATGGAGCTGGAGTGAGAAAATGCATCGCGTCAGTGTTATCATCGCCAGCCTGGTGTATTTTCGCGGGGGAGTGTTGAGCATACGCATCCTACGAAGATTTGTTAGTAAATAACTCAAGGATTAGATAGCAGCATTGGTGTGCAAAACAAAAATAAATACATACAATTGCGACTTTGCGACCAAATTGGTTTTTGATTTCTCCGGTTTTGATCGCGGCCGGAGCATTCTCCTTAATAATCGTAAAAAGCTGTTTAATACCCATCTTGCCGGGAGCCGCCGTACAATCGCAGATAAGTGACGGACGTGAGTAACCTCCAAGATAGGCCTTTACAGAATCAGATGCGACAGCCTGATGACAATGGAACGAAAAGGGTTGGATTTCAGGGTCGTTTTGAGGATGGCACAACAGGCAACGAAATCGTGATGTCAGTAAGGGACCTTAGTAGCTGTCACGAAAAAGTGCCCGCCGCGAAGGCGCGTTGACGTCGCGAGTTTGGCGCGTCAGCGCCAGCAATCACGTGAATGTGTTTAATTGGTCCCATTTTGAGAGCAACGGCAACCCCGCCATCTTGTTCTCTCCAGGGAAAATCGTAGAAGCGGTCAACTATGCTGTTGATCCTTGCCAAAGTGACGATTGTACTATGAGTGGCACGTAGAACACGCCGACATGCTTACGAATACTCATTACAGAGACCGTTCTCGTCATGCTGCATAAATGAGGCCGCGAATTAGGTTACTGCCTAAGTACGCTGTATTATACGTCTTCCGTGGCCTGGGTAGCCAATTTCCCTTTGAACCCAATCCGGAAGCTACCCCGCTTCCAGCTTAAACACATACCTAGACAAGCCAGAGCTCTGATGTATTAGAGGTTTTCTGAATTTGGAATCCGAGAGTGAAAAGCTGGTAAATTATCAGGTACTTCACATCAGATATCAAGTCTCGGCTCGAGAACGTAACTCAGTTTGTCTCAATGGCTGCAATTGTCTGACAGTACACCATTGCTTTGGGGGGGGGGGGGGGGGGNNTAATTTGTGGTAAAGAGAAACGGCTAGATATGTCGTGAACACAGAAGTTTCTAGAGTTTCACCGCTGCTTATGTGGAATATCGGCCAGGCAAACATCGTATATTGATTGTAAACGTGCTTTACTTGTTGTACAAGCCAGCTGTCATTTGTAGAGACAAAGCCCTGCACAGGCCTTGAATTATCTGGAGAATTTGTCAGCCTGGCGTTTGGAGCCCCGCTAATATGCCTCGGGTCCCTACTTGTCTTCCCTACATCGTTCGCGAATTTGTAACCACAAGTAGATTATTGATCAGATTTCGCGCCGGGGGGAACGCCTCGCAGGAGGTTGGTGCTGCCGAAACAAGGGCACATGCCGGATCGATGATATAAAGCCGTAACCCCCGCAGTCTAGGAGGATAGAGCCGCAGTTAAGCCTGACTCGTTCTTTCCTGTTGTGACTATTTGAGAAACAATCTGTCGTATGATAGCCACGAATTTTCCGGGCTCACAAATATTATATAATTCGAAAAGACATCCTGCACCATACCATTCTTCGGCCTTCCTCCACACTTCTCACCCAAATTCCCCTACAGTCACCGGATCAGCCAACCACAACCACACTGTCTTGCCTAACCAATTCACAACAACCTACCTACACAATGTCTGGCATCAGCTTGTACGAGGCTTCCGTCCCCGTATTCACGCGGGGTGTTGACTCCCTGAAAGCCATCCTGGCCAAGGCAGAAGAGCATGCTGCCTCTGAGGGCGTCAGCATTGACAACTACGTCAGCGAAAAGCTCACCGAAAGCATGCTTCCCCTCTCTTTCCAAGTGCAGGTGGTTTCTAACACGGTCAAGAAATTCATCTGGCGCGTGACTGGCGTCGAGATTGAGTCCTGGGAGGACAACGAGACCACCATGGAGCAGCTCAAGGCCCGTATCCAGAAGACGCTTGATCTGCTAGCATCCGCAGATGCCAAGGCTTTCCAGGGCAAAGAGGAGACGGTCGTCGAACTGTAAGTAGAGGTTCGGGGAACATGGGCTAATGCAGCGCTGCCGATGCTAATATTTCGCCTCATATCTAGTCAAATGGGCAAGATGGGTACCAGAAACCTTGCAGCCAAGGATTACCTGCTTAGATACGCCATGCCCAACTTCTTTTTCCACGTTCAGGTGAGTTCGGATGCCTGTCTTGACTCGGTCAAAGAGTACTTCTAGAATAACTAACGCATTCTACCAGACTGCCTACTGCATCTTGCGAGCAAAGGGTGTACCCCTGGGCAAGTCTGACTATCTTTCTGCGCACTTTGCCGACGCTCAGTAGTAAGCTCTAAAAAGTGATCATACCTGACGTCTACTTCGGGTCGGGCTGGTTTAGTATTCGACACTGTTTTCGCAGAGATTACCGGGAGCTATGGTTTGACCAAGAACTAGCATAGCGTCCACAGACTGTCATTTATTACATGGTACAACAAAATCAGGTAGCCAACCCATCAGAATTTTGATGTGATATAAGATTCTCAGTCGCCAGAGAAACCGGCGGAGGTCAATAAATTGCGCTCTTGGTAGACTATCTTATTCCGATACTCGTCTAGGTCTAGTCTAGAGCTAGCAGTAAAGCCTAAAATGAAGGTATTTAAATTGCTAGCCATTCAAAGAGAAATACTGCTGTATGGGCTGAAATCTCTGAGCGAATCTCTTAAAGGTATTATCAGACGTTTTCAGCCAAGTTACACAGCATCCCATGGAGCAATGCTTTGGTTTCAAGTCGTTGGCTGAGTTGGTTAGTACCGTGCCATATGCCATACCTAAAGCAACTGGTCCGGCCTCGCCTCACTGTATGAAACAAAGTTCAGCCTCCTAAACCACAGAAACCTCTAGGTCCAACCCGATATTTTGCAGGAGTTGGTATGAGGGCAGAGCTACTTTTCTACACCGGGATTCCCAGCAAAGCCCAAGGTACGTAGCATCAGCAGCAGACACTATTGGAGTAATTCCCTCTTTTGGACCCCGCCGGGTCGGAGGCAGCGAGGCCGACATCCCCAACCAGAGAACTGGGATCTAGTTTGACTCCTGTCAACAGCACTCATTACAACCGCCAATTTCTCTGTTGGAGGGCTTCAACCCCGCTATTTGAGCCTGTGCAGCAAGCATCCGGGGAAAAGGACCATGCTTTTGGTTTCATTGGGGTCAGCTCAGGGAAGTGGTTCTTCCCCGCATTCAGTGCCCTTGGCCAATATTGACTTCCCCTCACGATGCCGAAGCATGCAGATATTCCAACGTTCCTCGTCCAAAAAATACGGGGGATCTTGCAGAGAACCCACTGCGTGTGCGACTGGCTTTTGGTTGCATTCCTCGATGGAACCTTGGATATGAGCAAGACAGTAGCAGCATGGTTGCCTACTTAAAGGCGCCCAGTCTGCACCAGGCTCACAAGGCAAGTAAGCTATGGCAAGCCTGGCGGCAAGTCTTTTGGAAGATTTGTCGCAAATCCGGTCAATCCTGAGATACAATAATTTCAAGACATCTCAGCGGCCATGGCCATCATCGGCAAGAGAGAAGAGTTCTCCGATGATGATCGCCTCAGCAAGATTGCCGAGGCAGATACCAAACCATGGTACAAGAAGCCGAACTTGAGGTTCTTGTACCTCATCCTGGTTCCCACTGGCCTTGGTGTGGAATGGACTTCGGGTTTCGACTCTTCCATGATGAACAGTCTTCAGGCTGTACCATCATGGGTCGCATGTAAGTGTTCACTCTGAGCTCAAGGCTCTAGGGGATTGGTTATTACCTCACCTTCGGTAGCTGATTGTGCGTTACGGACAGACTTTGACAACCCTACTTCCTCACGTCTCGGGCTTCTCAACGCCATGTACTCGCTCGGCGCCCTGATGGCCATCCCCTTTATCCCGTCCGTTTCGCAGTGGCTTGGCCGCCGCTGGACAATCGTCGCTGCTTCGCTTGTCATGTGCATGGGCGCAGGACTCCAGACCGGTGCTGTCAATCAAGACATGTTTCTGGCCTCCCGCTGGGTCCTGGGATTCGGCATTCCCTTCGCAATCGTCAACGCATCCTCCATGCTAGGAGAGTTGAGCTATGCCAAGGAGAGGCCTGTCATGACTTCGTATGCCTTCCCGGAACCTCTACTGACTCTTTTGTCTACCCTTGGCCCCTGACGCGACCGTGTTAACCCCGAGGGATATAGGCTCTTCAACGCGTCCTGGTTTGTCGGTGCAATCATCGCCGCTGGCACGACGTATGGGTCTTTCAAAATGAACACGACGTGGGCCTGGCGACTGCCCTCACTGTTGCAGCTGGTGCCATCCATGTGCCAGATGATCTTCATGCCGTTCTGCCCCGAGTCGCCACGCTGGCTCATATCGGTCGACCGCGCTGACGAGGCCTACGCCATCCTTCAAAAGTACCACAGCGAGGGTGAAGACGGAGACGAGTTTGCACGCCTTGAGTTCGCGCAGATCCAGTCCACGATCGCGCTTGAAAAGGAGACAGCTTCCAGGTTCGTCTGGGCCGATGTCATCCGCGACGCCCCGATGCGCCGACGGTTCCTGCTCGCCGCCATCGTGGGTTTCTTCACGCAGTGGTCCGGAAACGGCCTGCTCAGCTTCTACATGAAGAAGATTCTCAACCTGGTCGGCGTCAAGGACAACGACACGATCCAAAAGTTCATCCTCGGCAACACGTGCTGGGGGTTCATCAACGCCGTGCCCATTGCCCTTATCGCCCCTCGTTTCCCACGCCGGCGGATGTTTCTCATCTGCACCATCGGGACCGCTTGCGTCTACACGGCCTGGACGGTGGCCTCTGCCCGCTTCGACATGACCCAGGACCCAGCGGCTGCCATCCCCGTGCTGGTTTTTATTTTTGTCTATTCGCCCTTTTACAACATCGGCTGGAACGCGTTGACGTACACTTATATGGTTGAGATATTCCCTTACGCTCAGCGCGCCAAGGGAATCGCTGTAGAGCAGGCCACGGTTCGCGTTGCAGTCTTCTTTAACACTTACGTCAATGCCCTAGCGCTGGACAGCATCCGCTGGCGCTATTACATTGTCTATTGCATCTGGATTTTGATCGAGATCACGACGGTTTATTATCTGTTTCCCGAGACGCACGGCCGTACGCTGGAGGAGCTTTCGTTCATGTTTGAAGGCAAGGAGGCGCAGGCGCGTGTGACCAGCGGAATTGAAAAGATTGCACACGCCGACGAGACGCATGTGGAGGAGGAGGGGGCTGCGGCGGATCGGGCGGCGACCAACGAGGGCAGAGTCTAGGGTTCAGCAGAGTTTTCTGAAATGCTTTATAGGAGGGCAGATACAATAGGCTAACACATACGACCATATCCACTGGAATATGCAGTTGAAAGGGGGCAGGCCAAGCGTTAAGCAGTTCACCCGAACGATGGAATCTGTCCTGTGGAGTATCCATACCTTTTTGATCTGCTGCATTTTAAACATGGTTCTGCGGAAATTGGTCCTTCCATTACCTAATGACAACTTGGCAGGGCAAGGGTAAATGCCGCGTGGGCGTGGGATGCCTGATTGCTCTGTACCGGTATGGTTGATCAGGGCACCAGACCAAGCCAGTCTGTCCTTGAACCACGAACAGCCAGCTATCATCCACAACCAGGCTTCTAATAGCTCACTAGCAAAGGACCCTACTTCCTGATCAACAACAGGTCGTTAACCATGGATAAGATCGTGGCTCGTTACAGCCGTCCCCTCCCTCCAGGCACTTGAACAAGAAATGTCCCCGGTGGCTCAGATAAGGCGGCCATGCCAAATGCTTTCTCTTTGTCGGCTCATCGTTCATGACTAAATCCCGCCCGCCGCCGTCCTAGCCCGCCTCCTGGCTGCCGGCGAACACAGACGACCGCTCGAACCCACATTGCACCATCAAAAGCGCCCACGGGACTACCGCCCTTCCTTTTGCTTCTAGGGCGGTATCATCGTAGCCACAGATTCGCGCGCTTCGGCCGGAAACTGGATCGTCTCGCAAACCGTCAAACCGGTCATCGAAATCAACGACTGTCTCCTCAGCACTCTTGCTGGCGGCGCCGCTGATTGCCAACACTGGTTCTCGTGGCTGGGCATGCAGTGCCGTTCATACGCATTTCGAAATAAACGCCGTATCTCCGTCGCCACCGCCTCAAAAATGCTGGCTAACCTCTTATACCAGTACAAAGGTAAGAGATTTCGGGTTATCCAATAGGCATCGTGTGCGCTGGCTAATCTTTGTACAAAAAAAAAGAAAAAAGGTATGGGCCTTTCAATCGGCTCCATGTGCGCTGGTGATACCAAAGAAGAGGGGCCTGCGCTTTACTATATGGATTCGGATGGGACACGCCTGGCGGGAAACCTATTTTGCGTCGGCTCTGGGCAGACGTTTGCCTACGGCGTGCTGGATGCCGAATACCGTTATGATTTGACCGAGGAGGAAGCGTTGGAGCTCGGCCGCCGCAGCATTCTGGGTGCAACCCACGGAGACGCTTACTCCGGTGGCTATATCAACCTCTACCACGTAAAGGAGGAAGGCTGGGTGAAGCATGGCTTTACTGACACCAATGGGATCTTTTGGGAGACTAAACTAGTGAAGGGCGAGTTCACAAACGTCACCAGTAATTTTGACGATGAAGGTGGCAGTTGTGTGTGAGGCGAGCCGCTAGGGCCAACGGCGGAGATGTTTAAAGGCTGTTACTTGGGGGCTGTGCGTTGTGGGCCCCCTCAGAGAGGGGGTTACAAAACATAGTCTCAGTGCTCAGACTAGACCCCCCTGCTTCGCAGTGGGGACCGAGCGCTCCATGTACATTTCAGCCACATGGCTTTTCGACCAATTACATTGACCGAAAAGATCGCGCTCGTTCTAATCTGAGGACATCTTGTCGCATTTCGCCATTCATGGCGGTACGTAATCTCAGTGCTCAAACTAGACCCCCCTGCTTCGCAGTGGGGACCGATCGCTCCATGTACCTTTTAGCCACATGGCTTTTCGACCAATTACATTGGCCGAAAAAATCGCGCTCGTTCTAGTTTGAAAACATTTTGTCGCATTTCGCCGTTTATGGCGGTATTACCAACGATAATTTGTCGTATTTCGCCGTTTATAACGGTATTTTTAATAATATATTTAATATTACGATATGATTTATAATTATTTTATTAATATAAGGATAATTTGTGGTATTTTGCCGTTTGTAGCGGGTAAATGCAATATATTCGCATTATAATGGTAAAAGAAAATAATGTACCCATAATATGCAATTAAATATTCGTATAAAAAAATAAATAAAAATTATAAAAATATACAGTAATTTGCGTTAGATTTATTAAAGTTTGCTAAGTATTTGAATGCCGGCCGCGTCTTTATAGCTACTGTATTTGGAAAAATATTAAAATATTAAGTAAAATTTGTAATTTTTTATTATATTTAATTTTTGTTGTACATAATGGTATGTAATAATTATTTTAATTTAGTTTACAGCTTTTATATTTTAGTAAACCTTATACTGCAAAATGCATGCAATTATCGATTGAAATAAAAGTTTTATTAATATTTTTATATAAATTAACAATTTGTTAAAAAATTAAATAATTTACGCAAATATTGGTAAAATGAAAATATTTTCACTTTATATATTTTTTAATCAATTTGCTAGTAGATTTTATATAAGTTTTTTTTTATAAATTTTATTCAATTAAATAAAGCAAAAAATATAAAAAAAACACAAATTTAGCATTTTTTTATATATAAATATAAAAAGGGCCGGTATTGCAAATCGGGTTTTACGTTAACGTTTATTTATATATATAATCCATTTTCCCAAATTTTGGTTTTATTAATGTTAAAATTGGTAAAAATGTAAAAGCATTTCGATGGTAAAATATATATAAAATTGGATATATTTTACCTATCCGCATATTTAAGGGTTTATATAATTAGGTATACGTACAAAAATGTGATGTTATATTAAATATATATATGCCACCCCCCCACGTGCAAAAACCACAAAATTCTGCTGCAAAACAAAAATAATATCAAATTAATTAAATAAAGCAAAAAGATTTATAAAATATATATTTAATATTTGTTTTTATTAAACAATTTTCAAAACTGATATTGTAAATACGATTGGATTTGGACGTTTGTTTATATACGTAATCGAATTTCTGAAATTTTGGTTTCATTATCGTTAAAACTGGTAAAAATATAAACGAATTTCGATTATAAATTATATATAAAAAAGTATTTATTTTGCCTATCCGCTTATTTAATTGCTTATATAATCCAATAAAAGCACCAAAATTTCTTATAACGATATATATATATATACGACCCTCCACGTGCAAAAAGTATAAAATTTGGTCAAAAATTAAAAATAATATTAAAAAAAAACGAAAATTGAAAAAAAATCGAAAAAACAGTACCGCCATAAACGGATTAAAAGCGGGTTATATCCAACTTTTAATTAACGTACCGGGTGCAAAAAATTTTAAATTTATAAAAAAGGCCTAACAATTCCTATTTTTAACGATATTTTCTTTTTTCGATATTTTGCGTGGTTGTGGAATAATAAGGGAGTATCGGTCGCAAAAAGGCCAAAAATACCGCTATAAACGGCGAAAATCGACAAATTGTCCTCAAACCTGAACCAAAGCGTTTTTTGGATGGACCCACAGGTACATTGCAAAGCCGCAATTGAGCCACGCTCAATTGTGGAGCTCTGGGCTTCAGGGATGAGCCCTGAGACTAGGCGGTACGCCAGTATTACCAACAATAATGTGTCGCATTTCGCCATTTATGGCGGTACGCCAATATTACCAATAATAATTTGTCGCATTTCGCCGTTAGTAGCGGGTATATATACTGTATACGCATTATAATAGTAAAATAAATGGTGTAACCACGGTATATAATTAAATATTCGAATATAAAATTAAATAAAAGTCGTAAAAATGTGAACTAACCTTAATTTCAGGGCTTATCCCTGAAGCCCAGAGCTCCACAATTAATCCATTTCGTAGCTTAATTGCGGTTTTGCAATGTATTTGTGGGTCCATCCAAAAAACATTCTCGTTTAGGTTTGAGGATAATTTGTCGATTTTCGCCGTTTATGGCGGTATTTTTGGCCTTTTTTCGACCGAAACTCCTTTATTATTCCACAATTACGCAAAATATTGAAAAAAATATCGTTAAAAATAGCGTTTAATATCGCTATTAATAGCAATTTAAGTTATTTTTTTATCTTTTATAATGGCCGAATTCGATACCACCTGCCTTTAATCCGTTTATGGCGGTACTGTTTTTTCGAGTTTTTTTTTTCGATTTTCGATTTTTTTTAATATTATTTTTAATTTTTGACCAAACTTTATAATTCTTGCACGTGGAGGGTCGTATATATATATATATGTATATCGTTATTATAGATTTTGGTACATATACCATTTTATATAAGCAGTTCAATAAGCGGATAGGCAAAATATATACTTTTTTATATATAATTTACAATCGAAATTCGTTTATATTTTTACCAATTTTGACGATAATAAAACCAAAACTTTAAAAATTCGATTACGTATATAAACAAACGTCCAAGTCTAATCCTATTTATAGTTTCGGTTTTAAAAACTGTTTAATAAAAAAAATGCTAAATATGTATTTTATAAATCTTTTTGCTTTATTTGATTAATTTTATATTATTTTTGTTTTGCAGCCAGATTTTGTGGTTTTTGCACGTAGGGGGTGGCATATGTATACTTAATATAATATTACATTTTGGTACTTATATCTGATTATATAAGCCGGTAAACATGCGGATAGGTAAAATGTATCCAATTTTATATATATTTTACAATCGAAATGCTTTTACATTTTTACCAATTTTAACATTAATAAAACCAAAGTTTGAAGAAATGGATCATGTATATAAACAAACGTCAACGTAAAACCCGATTTACAATACCGGCCCTTTTATTTTTGCATATAAAAAAATGCTAAATTTGTGTTATTTTTGTATTTTTTGCTTTATTTAGTTAAGTAGAACTTATAAAAAAAAAACTTGAAGATTAATTAATAAATTGATAGAGGAATGCATAGATTAAAAATATTTTAATTTTACCAATATTTGCGTAAATTATTTAATTTTTTAACAAATTGTCAATTTATATAAAAATACTAATAAAACCTTTGTTTTAATCGATAATTGCATGCACTTTGCAATGTTAGGTCTATTAAACTATGAAAACTGTGATTTAAATTAAAATTAATATTATATACCATTATTTAAAATAAGAATTAAATATAATGAAAAATTACAAATTTTACTCAATATTTTAATATCTTTCCAAATACAGTGCCTATTAAAACGCGGCCGGCATTCAAATAATCAACAAGTTCCAATAAATTCAACGCAAATTACTATATATTTTTATAATTTTTATTTGGTTTTTTATTCGAATATTAATCTATATACTATGGTTACACCATTTTCTTTTGCCATTATAATGCGAATATATTGTATATACCCGCTATAAGCGGCAAAATACCACAAACTATCCTTATATTAATAAAATAATCATTAGCGATATCGCAATATTAGGTATATTATTAATAATACCGTTATAAACGGCGAAATGCGACAAATTTAGTCTCAGGGCTCATCCCTGAAGCCCAGAGCTCCACAATTGATCCACTTCGCTCCACTTCGTGGCTCAATTGCGGCTTTGCAATGTACCTGTGGGTCCATCCAAAGAACGCTCTGGTTCAGGTCTGAGGACAACTTGTCGATTTTCGCCGCTTATGGCGGTATTTTCGTCAATTCGGCGACCAACACTCCGTTATAAAAAAATAAATAAAAATCGTAAAAATAAGCGGTTTGTACGTTGAAAATATCATTTAGTACCGCTATTAACAACGATTTAATTTATATTTTTATATGTTTAATTGGGCGAATTTGCTAGGCCCTGCCCTTAATCCGCTCATGGCGGTACAATTTTTTCGATTTTATTTCGATTTTCTTATTTTTTTTATATTATTTTTATTTGGAAATATAATTTCAGATTCTTTTTAGGTGGGGGATAGTATATATATAGATAACTGTATACCAGAGTTTAGGATATATGGCTAATTATATAAACCGTTAAATAAACGGATAGGTAAGGTATATACAATTTTATATAGCATTTACAATCGAAACGCTTTTATATTTTTGCCAATTATGGCGATAATGAAACCAAGATTTCAGGGATTAAATAGCGTATATATGCAATGGTTTACGTCAGATCCGCTTCGTAATATCGGCTTTTATGATTTTTTTACTAAAAGAAATGGTAAAATTATACTGTTTTCATATTTTTTATATAATTCAATAAAATATAAATGGGAAGAAAAAAGTCAAACAATATTTATATTTGATAACATATTATTAATGCTACATTAAAGTTTCTTCTAAATATTTACACAATTGGGCGAATTATTAAGTTTTTTAATAAAATATTTATTTTAAGCGGTACTCGCATGCGCCTTCCACCGCCACGCTAATTTCAAAGTCGGTTTTATAATAGTATGTTTTATTTATATAAAATATCTCTGTTCAAAATAATAAATTAAGTATAGAAATATATATTAAAAATTAAAAAATATACTTAATATTTAAATATTTATATGATTAAAGGGGATATACCCACGGCACCGGGGTTAAAACAATATTCAAGATTCATTTATTACAACGCAGGTTACCTCATATTTTTACGATTTCTATTCATTCTTTTATTCGAATATTTAATTATATACAGTGGTTATACTGTTGGTATTACGTATGCAGTAAATGCACAGTGCGAAAACAGTACAAATACCCGCCATGAATGGCGAAATGCGACAAGATGTCCTCAGATTAGAACGAGCGCGATCTTTTCGGTCAATGTAATTGGTCGAAAAGCCATGTGGCTGAAAGGTACATGGAGCGCTCGGTCCCCACTGCGAAGCAGGGGGGTCTAGTCTGAGCACTGAAACTAAACTAACCTACGTTAAACTGATTGGATTTTGGCAATCCGTTTATTGAAAACCGCGTTTTTTTATCCAATTTATTTGGAAAAATATTTAAATATTAAGTAAGATTTGTAATTTTTTATTATATTTAATTATTATCTTAAATTATGCACTATATTATTGATTTAAACTCAAATAATAATATTTACTATTTAGCGGACGTATAACTATAAAATGCATACAGTTGTGGTTTAAAACAAAGCTTTTATTCGTATTTTTATATTAATTCTTAATTTATTTGAAAGCTAAATAATTTACGCAAGTGATGATAAAATTAAGAGAACTTTGAATTTATTCATTTGTTTCCGAATTTGTATTAAAATGCTATTTGACCATATTTCTGGGAGTTTTATTTGATTAAATAAAACATAAAATAGCAAAATGGCACAAATTTAACATTTTCTTTATATAAAAAAGAAATATAAATGGGTATTATAAATTAAATTCCACGCTGAGGTTTGCTTTAATATTTAATGCAGTGCCTGAAATCTTGGCTTTATTATTATAAAAATTGGCAAAAATATGAAAAGGTTTCGATCGTAAATTATATATAAAATTATATACACCTTACCTATCCGCTTATTTAACATTTTATATAATTGAGAATGTGTACCAAATTATAGTATTATACTGTGAAGATGTTAGCCACCCCCACGCCCAAAAACCGTAAAATTTGGTTGCAAAACGAAAATAATATAAAATTAATGAAATAATGGAAAAACATTTCTAAAATATATATTTAGTATTTTTTAATATAAAAAATCTTTGAAAACCAGTAATGAGGATTTGGCTCCACGTAGCCGCTTATTTACACACGTAGTCCAGTCCCTGAAACAGTGGCTTTATTATCATCAAAATTGGTAAAAATATAAGCGAGTTTCGATTATAAATTATATATAAAAAGTTTATATTCTGCCTATTCGCTTATTTAACTGCTTATATAATACGGTATATGCACCAAAATCTATTATAATATATATATATACGACCCTCCACGTGCAAAAATTATAAAATTTGGTTAACAATTAAAAATAATATTAAAATAGATCGAAAATCGAAAAGAAAATCGAAAAACCAGTACCGCCATGAACGGATTAAGGGCAAATAGTATCCAAATCGGCCGTTATAACAAATAATAAAATAAATCAAATCGCTGCTTATAACGGTATTAAGCGCTATTTTTGTGAACATGGCTAGCGCAGGGCTAATTATATTAGCTACCCTGCATTATTTTATAACGGCTAGCACGGGCTAATTTTATTAGTCACCCTGCATCGAATAAATAAATAAATAACAAATAAAACGTATACGCGTTTATACACACAAAGCTTTATATATTACGTTTTTGTTCATAGTTTCAACAACAAAATAAATACGTCATATTTAATCTAGCTTAGTGGTATAATGCACGTACCATAATCTATATCATATATACGTTGAAGTGCGTGGGTTCGAATCCCATTGTGGTCGCAGATTTTCTGTGCATGCATAAGCACAATAGGCCGTTAGGCTCAATGGGCCGTTAGGCTCAATAGGTCGGCAGGTTAGTCACATGAATAAGGCCAAATCATGTGACGTAACCCCGCATTCCGGACATCCGGATCGAAGATCTGCACCTACGGATTCGAACACGTAATTCATAACTTAGCCTTAGATTCATCACCTTTATAACCTTCATCGAATCATCGATTCAACGATTTAACGAATCGATTGTGCAACAACAATATATTATCTCTATTACCCGCTAGCAGACGGTTATCTGCCATTTCAACGTTCCATCAGCCTTATACGTGATCCACTTTTCCCCGCGTTCAAGATTAAGCTTATTCTATCTCGTAACCTCCTCACATAAAGTTGATATATAGGAAAAATATTAGCAACGTTCGGATTAGTTAATTGCAAACCTATATTTGTTCCCTTATAACCGTGTGTATTAAAACATAGCGGGGGTAAGCCCGTAAATGCGTTGGAAATCAAATTATTACAACGTATTATCGGCATCTTTATATATTTAATACTATTAACGCGCCCGGATATCGGTTTTACGGTTTAATAGCTTTTACGTTTTTAACAAAAACCATTACAATCCATTTAACGGCAGTTAAAAACTTATTACGTTATTTAACGGGTATTGAATCCTTATTTATTTATTACGGAAATAGAGTATTTAAAGCCGAATTACCACCTAATTTTTTGTTAAGGGGTTTTAAAAGCCTTAAATTATTGGGTTTTAATAACAACGATTTTGCCGGGGCTAGGGAAAATTTAAAGTCCATTTACGGATATTTATATACCCTATTTGGGGGTTTTATAACGTGGAAATGCAAAAGAAATAATATTATAGTTTTAAGCACTCCAAAAACCGAAACCGGTGCCTTAGCGGAAGCACTGCGTAAAATATAATGGTTTAAAAATTTATTTATAAAAATTGGATTATTTATAGAAAACCCTATTGCAATATTTGAAAATAATATAGGTTTTATAATTAACGCAAATAACCCTACGCATTATCAACGTACTAAATATACGCTATTAAAATTTTATTACGTACGGGAATTAATTACAAAAGGATTAATAATTTTAAAATACCTGGAATCCAAACACAAGCCCGTTAATAACCTAAGAAAACCCCTAACGCTTCCAATTTACAAGGTGTTTTTAAGATTTATAGGGTTTAAACCCTTAAAAACTTAGTTTTTACCTATTTAATTCTAAGGTATTTAATTAATTCGTTAACTAATTACCTATTACAGTTTTTTTATTAGCAAATATTGGATTTTTACTAGCCTAAGACCGGCCGCATTACCCGAATCTACCTTGTATAGGTTAATTAATAAGCAATTTATACCGACTTTATATTAAAAATTGAATTAAAATTGAAAAAGCTCGTGTTTTGGGCGATTTACGCATTCGACATACCCTATATAATATGCCTAATTTGAACTGTTACCAACGAATAGCCAGATTAGCTACCTGGTTTAATAATTAATTCCGTGGGTTAATATTACGCAAATCGGGGGTTCGAATCCGGGGGTTATTACAATTTTGGGGGTTTTTTCCAATTCGGGGGTTCGTCCATTTCGGTAATTATAGGTCGGTACCAAAGGTTTAATTATCCAGGGGGTTCATATTGGGAATTCAAATCGGGTTGGGACATTAAAGGGATCTTTTTTGGGGTTTTATTCTTTTTATTTTATACTCTTTTTTCCGACTTTATGTAAATAATAGCAAAAAAAGGGGGTGTTAATTATATGCGTTATTTAATATATAGTAAATCAATTTTTATTTGTATATAAACCACAATAAATAGTGCCGAAATGGTAGTCTCAGTGCTCAGACTAGACCCCCCTGCTCCGCAGTGGGGACCGAGCGCTCCATGTACCTTTCAGCCACATGGCTTTTCGACCAATTACATTGGCCGAAAAGATCGCGCTCGTTCTAGTCTGAGGACATCTTGTCGCATTTCGCCGTTCATGGCGGTACCACCAACGATAATTTGTCGCATTTCGCCGTTTATAACGGTATTATTAATAATATACCTAATATTGCGATATCGCTGATAATTATTTTATTAATATAAGGATAATTTGTAGTATTTTACCGTTTATAGCGGGTATGTATAATATATTCGCATTATAATAGCAAAAGAAAATGGTGTAACTATAATATATAATTAAATATTCGAATAAAAAAACAAATAAATATTATAAAAATGTATAGTAATTTGCGTTGAATTAATTGGAGTTTGTTGATTATTTGAATGCCGGCCGCGTTTCAATAGCTACTGTATATGGAAAGATATTAAAATATTAAATAAAATCTGTAATTTTTCATTATATTTAATTTTTATTTTCAATAATAGTATATCATAGTAGCTTTAATTGAAATAACAGTTTTTAAGGCTTAGTAAGCCTAACACTGAAAAGTGCACGCAATTATCGATTAAAATAAAAGTTTTATTAATATTTTTATGTAAATTAACAATTTGTTAAAAAACTAAATAATTTACGCAAATATTGGTAGAATGAAAGTATTTTTAATTCATTTATTTCTTTATAAGTTTGTTAATAAATTTTGGATAAGTTTTCTTTTATAAATTCTATTCAATTAAATAAAGCAAAAAAAATAAAAATAACACAAATCTAGCATTTTTTATTATAAAAAAATAAAAAAGGCCGGTATTGTAAATTGGGTCTCACGTTAACGTTTATTTATATTCATAATCCACTTTTACAAACTTTGGTCTCATTAATGTTAAAATTGGTAAAAATATAAAAACATTTCGATTGCAAAATATATATAAAATTGGATACACTTTACCTATCCGCATATTTAAAGGCTAAAATAATTAGATAAACGTACAAAAGTGTTGTGTTATATTAAATATATATATGCCACCCCCCACGTGCAAAAACCACAAAATTTGGCCGCAAAACAAAAATAATATAAAATTAATTAAATCAAGCAAAAAGATTTATAAATTACACATTTAGCATTTTCTTTTATTAAACATTTTTTAAAACCGATATTATAGGCAGGATGGGATTTGGACGTTTGTTTGTATACGTAATCGGACTTCTGAAGTTTTGGTTTTATTATCGTTAAAATTGGTAAAAATATAAACGAGTTTCGATTGTAAATTATATACAAAAAAGTGTATACTTTGCCTATCCGCCTATTTAACTGCTTATATAATCTAATATATGCACCAAAATTTAGTATAACGATATATAAACATATACGACCCTCCACGTGCAAAAATTATAAAATTTGGTCAAAAATTAAAAATAATATTAAAAGAAATCGAAAATCGAAAAAAAAATCGAAAAAACAGTACCGCTATGAACGGATTAAGGGCAAATGGTATCGAATTCGGCCATTATAGCAGATAATAAAATAAATCGAATTGCTGCTAATAGCGGTATTAAACGCTATTTTCAACGATAATTTATTTTTTCAATATTATGCGTGGTTGTGGAATAATAAAGGAGTTTCGGTTAAAAAAAGGCCAAAAATACCGCCATAAACGGCGAAAATCGACAAATTGTCCTCAGACCTGAACCAGAGCGTTCTTTGGATGGACCCACAGGTACATTGCAAAGCCGCAATTGAGCCACGAAGTGGAGCGAAGCGAACGAAGTGGATCAATTGTGGAGCTCTGGGCTTCAGGGATGAGCCCTGAGACTACCGAAATGGGGCTGTTGGGGCTGTCGGATTTTCTATTATATTTTGTATATTGCAGGAATTGCGATTTAAAGTTAGCGAATGGGGTTTTACCATATACCGGGTTTAATACCCACCCTGCATTTACGAATTAGTTACCTTATACCGGGTTAAAAATTTCACCAAATTAGCAAATTAATGCGAACCCAAAAATGGTTTATATGGAAATAAAGGTTTTTTTTCAACAACGTATATGAAATAATTTTTCGGAAAATCGTGTGCGGTACCGGAACGTTTTCTGGCGTGCGGACCCCCATTTCGATGTCGGAAAATATGTTAGGGAGATAAAGCAAAATCTCCCCCATTAATAAATTAAATTTGTTAATCCGAAAATTAGTGAACAATATAGTGCATTTGAACCCTGTAATTACAGGCTTTTACAACACAACTAGCACCACGCCACACCTAGGCTAATGCCTAAACCCCTGTTAGCAACCCATATTGTTAACAGATTGGTTTTAACCTGTAAATAATCGCTTTTTTTCGGATATTGGTTCCGGGGTTGGTCGTCCTTCCTATAAATACGCCATTTGCTTTATTTGGTTTTTCCGTACTTTATATTTCCTATATAAACCCTATTACGCTGGAAGTTGTTTAATAATCAGGTGTTTTTCCCATTAAATTTGGCCTGTAATCCAATTTATTCGGGGGTTACACCTTTTAAACCAGGAAATTCCTAGAATTATGTTTTTATTCCCTATTTCCGTAATATTTAAAGTAATTTATTTTTTTCGTCTATAATTTTCCATTTAGAAATATACGGTTTTTATTTCAATAATACCGTTCCCGTTTAAAACTGCCTTTTCTTTTACGGTTTGCAATCGATATAATTCTTTCTTTTATTACGAAAATATTCGTCGTTTTTTCACGACTTTTGGAAAAATGTAATTATTTTATACTCCGCTGTTAAGAAGCGCTCCTATAGGTTTTCCATTAAATCGTATATTTAGGAATATATATTCGTGTACTTTCTTCGTAATTTGCGCAACGTTTAAGGCTTTTATTCCGTTTTTATTGTTACCGTTTAATGGTTTATACCGTTTAACTGTTTTAATTTTTTAATTTGCTGGATTCGCGTCGTGGGTTCTTATTTCTTTTCATTTCGGGGGCGTATAGCTGTTTTTAATTCTAATTTTATTTAATCGGTGCCCTATTGGTGCAGGCGTCTTTCGTGCATTTGTAGGTATTTCGTTATTTTTACCGTTAGGGTTTCACACGATTTTAATTATAAATGCGGGTCCTGAGTAACGTACTTTTATTTCGTATTATACCTGTATTTTGGTTAATATAGATATTTTGCAAATATTTCGGGTGTATTCGTATTATGGAAATTGTTTTTAATTAGAATATATTATAGGGTAATTATTACAAAATATAAAAGTTACCGCTGGTTTGGTATTAAATTTTATTTTAATTTCCCAATTAAATAATTTAATGGTGGTATATATTTTGTGGATATTTATTGTTTTGCGTCGCCGTGGGAAAAAATCGTGGATTATTTTTTTGCTAAAATGCAATCCGCAATTGTTTCGAAAATATTTTACCCAAAAGATTTTTATATACCTGGGATATTTGGTACCCAGAATTGGGTGCTTTCCGAAAATTGGATTAATTAATTCTATAAAATTTTATATTTATATTCGAAATAATATTACGGGAAATTCTATTAATTGGTCGTTTCGGTATTAATCGATAAATTCTTTTTCGTATATATAGGGGTTATTTTTTTTGTTGTATTATATAAATTTGTAAATATAGTTTTTTTCACTAAATTCATCTTTTAAGTCGTTATTGGATTCGTCCGTTGGGGTCTGTTAAATCATCCGGAAATAATGGGTTTATCCGAATAGTTTTGGTTTTAATTCTTTTAAGATATCCGATTCCGTAAATTAGGGTAATCTGGCGTTTTATTTGCGTAATTGTGTTGGTGGTTTGGTTTTAATAAATACGCGGTTTCCTACTGCTAAAATCCGGGTGTTTCTAGGCTTTTATGGATATTATCCTGCGTCCATTTTTACGCTATTATAAGTTATATAATTGTCGTCGTAACAGATAGTCCAATTTATTAGGTTATATTAATTTAATTATATTTATTAATAAGTAATGGCGTTTAATCTTCGTAATTTTCTGGAATCGGGGGTGTTATTTTAATGTCCGGTTACAAGATCGGGATATAAGTTTAAAACGTTTTTGGGATAAAATTTGGCGATATATTCTAATTTGTCGTATTTAAAACATTGACCATTTTTGGGATTTTTACGAAATCTTTTATATTATATCGCGTTAAAATCTATAAACCCGTTATATATTCCGTAGGAAATATTATATTGGCGAAACGGCTTAAAATATTAACATTTGCGTCCTGTATTAATTTGTCGCAAAATTGGTCTTTATACGCTGCGTTTTTCGCGTCGTTCCAATTTTCGTTCGTAAAATCGATTATCGATTTTAACTGCTCATTTTACGTATTCGGTTAAGGTATCGGGTCGCTTTTTTTAATAAATTCGTTTTAGATTTTTTTTTAAATCCCGTATAAAAACGTACTATTAGGGTTTTGGGGTCCTATAATAATTTGGCGGTAATTTGTCGAAGTTTACTAATATATTTAAATACTAATTTAATTTGGGTAAAGCGTACCAATTCACGTTTAACCGTACGTTCCTCGTCTGGGTTACCGAATATTTCTTTGAAATATTTGTCGATATTTTCGTAATCGTCGAAAATACGGTTAATTTTAATTCTACGGTTTTTCTTTATCGTGGTCCAAATCATTTCGTAGGATTAGTTTAAACAAGGCGAACGTATCGTTTTTTAATAACAAAATTGCGTAAGTAATTTTATTTGCGTTATTATCGAATTTATTTTAGTTAAAATGAAAACAGGCCCGGGTTCCCGTAAAAAATCCTTGCAGGGTATTTGGGGTATTATTATAAATTATTAATAGACAAATTCAATATAGTTCCTATTAATTTAATTAATTTATTCGGTCATTCGTTCCTGGAATTGTCGATTTTTTATTTGGAACGTCGCGATTATTTAACGCAAAACGTCAACGCTGGCCGGGGCCTTAATGGTAAAAAAGGTTTAAAGGGTGGTTTTGTTGGAAAATATTATTTCGGCGATATTATCCGGTATATTTCAAAATAAAATCTTAAACAAGAATAATTAAAATAGTACAATTAAAATATTGGGTAACCTGTTTTTAGGGTAAAATACAGTGGTTAAAGCAATTAAGCGTTTTAATAGGATAATTGGGAATTTTAACAATTATGGTAAAATTGTAATCTTTTTTAAATAAATATTAAAGTTAATTGGAATTTAATTGCTGCTAAACAATTTTAAAATCGAATTTATTCATATATTACTAAGCGTGTTTTGTAGAAACTATATTTCTAACGTAACTTTTCCTAATTTGTTTAATTTGTGATTCCTAATCGAGGCTTCACAAATTAACCGAAATTACCTTTTAGTGGTTACGTGTTATTACGTAATTGGTTTTTATATAATTTTTAATTCCTACCGGTCGGTGTTTTTTTGGTCGAATGTTCTTAGGAGGGGTGTGACCCCGCCTGGCCTCCCTGGTACCGGCCCAATTATCTAGTCGTAACAAAATGATACAAAAATATTAATAAAAGCTTTGTTCTAAACGATAACTGCATGCACTCTGTAGTTTCAAATCCGGTTAATTAGAAAGATTGATATTAAATTTTAAACCAGTATTATGAATCATTACTTAAACCAATAATTAAATATAATAATAAAATATAAATTTTACTAAATATTCAATTTTTTTCCAAATAAATTAGATATGAGGACGCGGTTTTCGGTACCAAAATCCTTAAGCTCCAATTAATTTGACGCAGGTTACTTAATATTTTTATAATTTTTATGTAATATTTTATTCGAATATTTAATTGAATATTATAATTATACTGTTTTTTTTGCTATTATATTTTAAATACAATATGTTAATTATACCGTTGTTCAATCGGTTGCGCGCATAAAAAATGCAACTAATTACCTTTAACGTGCGATCGCAGGGCGTTTATAAAACCTGTTTATAATATAATGTATATACCCGTTATAAACGGCGAAATGCGACAAAATGTTAATCTCAGTGCTCAGACTAGACCCCCCTGCTTCGCAGTGGGGACCGAGCGCTCCATGTACCTTTCAGCCACATGGCTTTTCGACCAATGTAATTGGTCGAAAAGATCGCGCTCGTTCTAGTCTGAGGACATCTTGTCGCATTTCGCCGTTTATGGCGGTACCACCAACGATAATTTGTGGCATTTCGCCGTTAATAACGGTATTATTGATAATGTATTTAATATTGCGATATCGCTGATTACTACTTTATTAATATAACGATAATTTACGGTATTCCGCCGTTTATGGCGGGTATATACAAAATAATCGCATTATAATGGCAAAAAAAATAGTATACCTATAGCGTGCAATTGAATATTCGTATAAAAAAAGAAATAAAAATTATAAAAATATATAGTAATTTGCGTTAGATTTATTGGAGTTTATTAAGTATTTGAGTGCCGGCTGCGTCTTTATAGCCACTGTATTTGAAAAGAGATTGAAATATTAAGTGAAATTTGTACTTTTTCATTATATGTAATTTTTTTTGAATAATAGTATATAATATTAATTTTAATTTTAGTTACAATATTGATAGCCTAGCAGACCTAATATTGCAAAGTGCATGCATTTATCGATTAAAACAAAAGTTTTATTAATATTTTTATATTAATTAACATTTTGTTAAAAACCTGAATAATTTAGGCAAATATTGGTAAAATTAAAAAAAAAGTTTAATTCAGGCATTTTTTTATCAATTTATTAAAAAGCCTTATTATACTTTTTTTTTATAAATTTTATTCAATTAAATAAAGCAATAAATATAAAAATAATACACATTTAGCATTTTTTTATATAAAAAAACAAAAAGGGCCGGTATTGTAAATCGGGTTTTACGTTAACGTTTGTTTATATACATTATCCACTTTTTCGAATTTTGATTTTTTTAATGTTAAAATTGGTAAAGATGTAAAAGCATTTCGATTGCAAAATATATATAAAATTGGATATATTTTACCTATTCGCATACTTAACGGCTTATATGATTAGATATATGTACAAAAATGTGATATTATATGAAATATATATATACCACCCCCCACGTGCAAAAACCACGAAATTTGGCTGCAAAACAAAAATAATATAAAATTAATTAAATAAAACAAGAAAATTCATAAAATACATATTTAGCATTTCTTTTTATAAAACAGTTTTTAAAGCCGATATTTTAAGTGAAACGGGATTTGGACGTTTGTTTATATACGTAATTAAATCTTTGAAGTTTTGGTTTTATTATCGTTGAAATTGATAAAAATATAAACGAGTTTCGATTGTAAATTATATATAAAAAAGTATGTATTTTGCCTATCCGCTTATTTAACTGCTTATATAATCTGGTATATGCACCAAAATTTAGAATAGCAATAAATAAATATATACGACCCTCCACGTGCAAAAATTATTAAATTTGGTCAAAAATTAAAAATAATATCAAAAAAAATCGAAAATCGAAAAAAAAGTCGAAAAAACAGTACCGCCATAAACGGATTAAGGGCAGGTGGTATCGAATTCGGCCATTTTAACAAATAAAAAAATAAATCGAATTGCTGCTAATAACTGTATTAAACGCTATTTTCAACGATATTTTATTTTTTCAATATTATATATAATTGTGGAATAATAAAGGAGTTTCGGTTAAAAAAAGGCCAAAAATACCGCCATAAACGGCGAAAATCGACAAATTGTCCTCAGACCTAAACCAAAACGTTCTTTGGATGGACCCACAGGTACATTGCAAAACCGCAATTGAGCCACGAAATGGAGCGAAGCGAACGAAATGGATTAATTGTGGAGCTTTGGGCTTTAGGGATAAGCCTTGAGACTAACAAAATGTCCTTAGGCTAGAGCGAACGCGACCTTTTCGGCCAATGTAATTGGTCGAAAAACCATGTGGGTAAAAGGTATATGGAGCGCTCGGTCCCCACTGCGAAGCAGGGGGGTCTAGTCTGAGCATTGAGACTACCCCGTAACGGGTTTAACACCCACCCTGGACCTAGGAGTCAGCTACCCTGAACCCGGTTGAAAATTTCACTAAATTAGCAAATTAATGCAAACCTAAAAATGGATTATATGGCGATAAGGGTGTTTTTTCCAAAACCTATATAAAATAATTTTTCGAAAAATTGTATACGGTACGGGAACGCTTTCTGGCGTGCGGACCCCCACTTCGATGTCGGAGGGTATGTAAGGGAAATAAAGCAAAGTTTCCCCCACCAATTAAGTTAAGTTTTAAATCCCAAAATTAGTGTTTCACTTTAATGCATTTAGTGCATTTAAACCCTGTAATTACAGGCCTTTATAGCGCAGCTAGCACCACGCCGCACCTGGGCTAATGCCTAAACCTCTATTAGCAACCCATATTGTTAACAGCCTTTATTTCAATTATGCAGTTACGTAAGTTAGGTATGTAACCCTTTGTATTAATGGTTTTATATACTTTAACTTATGTTATAAATGACTTAATAAACGTATAATATGTAGTATATTCTGCATTTTTGCTTTTTTACACATTTGATTTACTGGTCTTTCTATAGAATGAAAACAGCCTATAGCCGAAACAGTAGTGGTAATAATAGGGTTTGTTAACGCCTGGTTATACGGACCAACGGTAACGCCGGTTTTCCTTTATTTCAATGCTGAAATTCAAGCCCCCTGCTTCGCAAAGGAAACCCAACGCTCCATATATTATTTAACCAGGGGGCTTTTCCGCCAATGCAACTGACCAAAAAAATCGCGCTTTAAATTCAAACATTTTTGATAAGCTTATAAATTCATTTTTGAACCGCAGTTAAATTATACGTCAATTAATCATGGAGTTCTCGGTCTTCGGTGCTAGCCCCAACATTATCTTTTCCGCTTTTATAGGTGCATATAAAATAGTCGTGAGCGCTATTTATATTTATATAAATCTTTATCAATTTCAAGGTTTTTCTTTAAAACCCAAAGCTTTTCAATTTTGGCACAGTTATAGCTTTGCAATGTATTTGTGGGTCAAGCCAAAAAAACGCTTTTGTTTAAAATACGATTTTTTTGGCCAATTAGATTGGCGGCAAAGCCATATGGTCAAAAGTTATCTAAAGCGTTCGGACTCCGTTGTGGAGCAGTGGGATTAAATTTAAGCATTTGAATAATTTTAGGGCTTATCCTCGAAGCCCAAAGTTCCACAATTCAGTTCAGTTTAATTGTGGTTCTATTTATACCAGCTAATTTCAGCGTTTATCCTTTAAACCCATAGTTCCAAAATTAAACCACGTAGTACGTAGTGTAATTGAGGTTATGCAATATACCTGTGGGTTTATCCAAAAAAACGTTTTGGTTCAGGGTTAACGTCAGGTTGCCGATTTTTGCCGTATTTGGCGGTATTCTCAGCATTTTAACAATTAACATGTCCCTATAAAAAACAACTACAAATTGTAAAACCGAACGGTATATATATTGGGTATAATATTTAATACGGTAGTTAAAAGCAGTTAAACCTTTACATTCATATATATAATTGGGCGAATTTAATATCCCCCGCCTTTAATCCGTTTTTAGTGGTCCTGTTCTTCGAATTTCATTCGATTTTCAATATTTTAATTATAATTTTTGTTTTTTTGAATATATTTGAAAGTGAGTGCACTGGTGGGGCTATATACGTATGTACTACTGGTATTAAGTGTTGGTAAGAATATTATATTCTACAACCGGTTGAATAATCGAATAGGTAGCATATATATATATATATATATATATATATATATACACTAAACTTAAAGTTAAAACACGCTCATCTTTTTTCCAATCCCAACGATATTAATACCAGGGCCTCAGGGACTAAATCACGTATATAAATAACCGTCCAGGGGAAATCCGAGTTGTACCAAAAGGGTTTAATATGAACATTGAGGTTAATAAGCCCTAATATTAGTAAATACCCGCTATAAACAACGAAATGCAGCAAAACATCCTTAGATGAAGAAAAACGCGACTTTTTTCAACTGATGGCGTTGATTGAAAAACTATACGGTTAATAAAGCATATAAAGCGTTTGGTCCCACCGCGAAATAGCGGGGTTTAATTTAAACAGAAAAACTAATTGTAAAGCTCCAAGCTTCAGGGATAAGTTTTAGAATTACGCAGGGGATGAGTTTAAGCAGTAAAGCTATATAAAACATTTCTAAAAAGAATACTGTTATAAATAGATTATAATTTAAAACAAATACGAAGTATAATTACGAAATGTTATTAGCAGGGCTGCATTTATTTAAACATAAATATAAAGCATTTTTCAAACTATTATATATTTTTAATCTGCTCCCAAACACTCTTATCACATTTTTTATTGTTGGATTTATTTTCAGAATATTATACATGTTCATTTTGTTTTTACTTTCAATTGGTAAAATGCAACGTTTTATAATTTATTTGCTCGCCTTTTGTTCTATTAACGCTACATGCGCTACCCACTTTACTGGGCCTACTAGTCCTACTCCCTCTACGACTAAATTGTTTTCCCAAGAGGAAAATTTAGACAAAATCATAGAGGGCAAAATCCCAGATAATACTCTAGGTTCCGACGGCAAACTTCTTGTATTTCACCCCTCTGGATGGCATTGTTTTGTAAGAATAAAGTTACTCCTAAGAAGAATATTAGAACCTATCTTAACCACTGTGATTTTAGCGTATTAACCATCCTGAGTTTTGCGAGAAAATTATCCCATGCGTTTATATCCACCTACACTGCTGTGCACCGAAATCTTTGGCGCGGCATTTAAAGTAGAGCACGGCTTCTAGTTAATTCGCATCTGTTAACGAGACCTTTAAGTCGGGAAAGGAGGGAAATAACTAAAGTTGCTGAATTTGCAACGTAAATAAAGATCATCCTTTTATAAGTAATTAGGGGTTGAAGTCCTACGCTCTCAAAATCGAAATGTTACAAACTTTTTTGGCGGCCCAAAAAAGGATTAATCTCATGATTGAAAAACGGGGAGCAATTAAAAAAAACATGATTAACGTGGATATATATTATAAGGCCCAATTTTCGGTCTAACACCATTTTCAACACAAATTTTAACGTTAACGTTATTTAATATTTTTACGGTTTTCCGATATATTGTATTTTTGAATTAGAATTACTTGATTATTTACTCATCTAAATCAAATATTACGAAGACGATTGACTAACTTAGAAACTGTGCTTGGGTAAATATTGATTGGCCCATAATTGCTATTACGTATGTTTTGTTTGCACAGTTTCTTACCAATGTATTACGCTTAAGAATTAACTAACGCGCCGGGGACGAAAGTAGATAACCAGCTAAAACAGGCGCTTTGAACCGAAATCCGATGTTTCGTTAAGTAAAACGAATCCTTATTGTGAACATAGCTAGCGCGGGGCTAATTATATTAGCTACCCTGCATTATTTCATAACGGCTAGCACGGGCTCATTCTATTAGTCACCCTGCATCGAAAAAATAAATAAATAACAAATAAACGTATACGCGTTTATACACACAAAGCTTTATATATCACGTCTTTGTTCATAGTTTCAACAACAAAACAAATACGTCATATTTAATCGAGCTTAATGGTATAATGCACGTACCATAATCTATATCATATATACGTTGAAGTGCGTGGGTTCGAATCCCGTTGTGGTCGCAGATTTTCTGTGCATGCATAAGCACAATAGGCCGTTAGGCTTAATGGTAGTCTCAGTGCTCAGACTAGACCCCCCTGCTTCGCAGTGGGGACCGATCGTTCCATATACCTTTCAGCCACATGGCTTTTCGACCAATTACATTGGCCGAAAAAATCGCGCTCGTTCTAGTCTGAGGACATTTTGTCGCATTTCGCCGTTTATGGCGGTACCACCAACGATAATTTGTCGCATTTCGCCGTTTATAACGGTATTTTTAATAATATATTTAATATTACGATATCGTTTATAATTATTTTATTAATATAAGGATGATTTGTGGTATTCCGCCGTTTGTAGCGGGTGAATGCAATATATTCGTATTATAATGGTAAAAGAAAATAGTATACCCATAGTATGCAATTAAATATTCGTATAAAAATATAAATAAAAATTATAAAAATATATAGTAATTTGCGTTAAATTTATTGGAGTTTGCTGAATATTTGCATACAGGCCGCGTTTTTATAGCTACTGTATTTGGAAAGATATTAAAATATTAAATAAAATCTGTAATTTTTTATTATATTTAATTCTTGTTTTAAATAATGGTATACAATAATTATTTTAATTTAATTTACAACTTTTATACCTTAGTAAACCTAATACTATAAAGTGCATACAATTATCGATTGAAACAAAAGTTTTATTAATATTCTTATATAAATTAACAATTTGTTAAAAAATTAAATAATTTACGCAAATATTGGTAAAATGAAAATATTTTCACTTAATATATTTTTTAATCAATTTGCTAATAAATTTTATATGAGTTTTTTTTTTATAAATTTTATTCAATTAAATAAAGCAAAAAATACAAAAAAAACACAAATTTAGCATTTTTTTATATAAAAACATAAGAAGGGCCGGTATTGCAAATCGGGTTCTACGTTAACGTTTATTCATATATATAGTCCATTTTTTCAAATTTTGGTTTTATTAATGTTAAAATTGGTAAAAATGTAAAAGCATTTCGATGGTAAAATATATATAAAACTGGATATACCTTACCTATCCGCATATTTAAAGGCTTATATAATTAGGTATACGTACGAAAATATAATATTATATTAAATATATATATGCCACCCCCCACGTGCAAAAACCACAAAATTCTGCTGCAAAACAAAAATAATATAAAATTAATTAAATAAAGCAAAAAGATTTATAAAATACATATTTACCATTTGTTTTTATTAAACAATTTTCAAAGCCGATATTATAAATACGATTGGATTTGGACGTTTGTTTATATACGTAATCGAATCTTTGAAATTTTGGTTTTATTATCGTTAAAATTGGTAAAAATATAAACGAGTTTCGATTGTAAATTATATACAAAAAAGTATATACTTTGCCTATCCGCCTATTTAATTGTTTATATAATTTAATATATACACCAAAATTTAGTATAACGATATATATATATATATACGACCCTCCACGTGCAAAAAGTATAAAATTTGGTCAAAAATTAAAAATAATATTAAAAAAAATCGAAAATCGAAAAAAAAATCGAAAAAACAGTACCGCTATAAACGGATTAAAGGCGGGTTATATCCAACTTTTAATTGGCGTACCGGGTGCAAAAAGTTTTGGATTTATAAAAAAGGTTTAATAATTCCTATTTTTAACGATATTTTCTTTTTTCGATATTTTGCGTGGTTATGGAATAATAAAGGAGTGTCGGTCGCAAAAAAGCCAAAAATACCGCCATAAACGGCGAAAATCGACAAATTGTCCTTAAACCTAAACCAAAGCGTTTTTTGGATGGACCCACAGGTACATTGCAAAACCGTAATTGAGCCACGCTCAATTGTGGAGCTCTGGGCTTCAGGGATAAGCCCTGAGACTAGCTTAATGGGCCGTTAGGCTCAATAGGTCGGCAGGTCAGTCACATGAATAAGGCCAAATCATGTGACGTGACCCCGTATTCCGGACATCCGGATCGAAGATTTGCACCTACGGATTCGAACACGTAACTCACAACTTAGCCTTAGATTTATCACCTTCATAACCTTCATCGATTCAACGATTCAACGAATCCATTGTGCAACAATATATCATCTCTATTACCCGCTAGCAGACGGTTATCTGCCATTTCAACGTTCCATCAGCCTTATACGTGATCCACTTTTCCCCGCGTTTAAGATTAAGCTTATTCTATTTCGTAACCTCCTCACATATGCAAATCGGGGGTTTGAATCCGGGGGTTATTACAATTTGGGGGGTTTTTTCCAATTCGGGGGTTCGTCCATTTCGGGGTTTGTAAATCGGTATATAAGGTGTAATTATCCAGGGGGTTTATATTTGGAGTTCGACTTAGGTTAGGACATAAAGGGGTTTTTTTTTAGGGTTTTATTTTTTATGTACCCCTGTTTTCCGATTTTATATAAGTAGTAGCAAAAAAAGGGGGTGTTAATTATATTCGTTATTTAACATATAATGGGTCCATTTTTATTTGTATATAAACCATAATAGATAATGCCGAAATAGGGTTGTTGGGGCTGTCGGATTTTCCGTTATATTTTGTGTGTTGCAGGAGTTGCAATTCAAAATGTTAGCGAATGGGGTTTTTACCCTACACCGGGTTTAATACCCACCCTGCATTTACGAGTCAGATACCCTGTACCGGGTTGAAATTTTCACCAAATCAGCAAATTGGTGCGAACCCAAAAATGGTTTGTATGGAAATAAACGTGTTTTTTCAACAATGTATACAAAATAATTTTTTGGAAAATCGTGTGCGGCACCGGAACGCTTTCTGGCGTGCGTTTCCCCATTTCGATGTCGGAGAGTATGTAAGGGAGATAAAGCAAAATCTCCCCCACCAATAAATTAAATCTATTAATCCCAAATTTAATGAACAATTTAATGCATTTAAGCCCTGTAATTACAGGTTTTTACAACGCAATTAGCACCACGCCGCACCTAGGTTAATGCCTAGACCCCTGTTAGCAACCCACATTGTTAACAGGTTATAACGCCCAGTTTTTGGATTTAAACGTAAATTAATTATATAATAATAATTATTTATAATCCCTTTCTTTTTTACAGTTATTATAACAATTATTACAGTTTTTAATGTTTTTAAACTGTAATAAAGATTATAATAGCTGTTATTTTTCCATTTTTGTAGCAATTGTTACAATTTTAAATATTCTTTCTAATTCTTTTTAATTTTATTGCTTTTATTTTGGAAAAAGCCAGCTTCGATATGGCTATTATCCGATTAAATCTATCCCAAACCAAACGCGATAAAACCGTTTCCGATTTTACCGATTGCAGTTCCACTTTTAACGTTTGTATTTTGACTATTAATATTTCCAACATTGGGTTTAATTTATATCCCAATAATTATATTTGTATTACTATCCTTTCAATATGGAACGCTAATATATTATTGCAAATTTGTGGTCGTTTGATTTGGTTCGGTTGCAACAAACCTGTTATTTGGCGCATTTTCAAAACGCGAAATACCTTTTTCGATTAGGTAAAAAATCGCATATTCCGGAAAGTTAATACTCTTTTTTCTTTTGTTCCGGCCGTTGGTAATATATAATAAATATTATTCAAATATACTACGCGTATACGTTTCCCCAAAAATATCCAATTTCCAATCATTAAACAACTTTTAACGTATTAAATAATAGTAATTATATTATCCTGGCCACTTAACTGTTTCGTTTAAATAATAAAGCCCCCCAGCATTTTAATGTTTTTATTTTAATAGGAGGCGCCGCGTAAGGGAATTTTTCTTTCGCCTGGTTTTGATGCTCGTATTAAGTATTCTTAAAGAATATAACGAATAGGATTTGGTCGAAAAAACGTCAATTTTTATTTTAACGTTGGGTCCAGTCTATATTAATTACCAATATTAGGAACTAAATAGTGGCCGTAGTACATTTACTAATTATACTAATCGTATATATTTGCTGTATTTTGGTTTTGCTACTATAAACTAGGGGTTTATAATTAAAGCAATAAAATCAATTAAAAATAGCGATAAACTTTACGACGAAACCGCGACCGCGCGGGTTATCGGGGCCCCACTAAAGGATTTTAGCATTTGGGTTATTAAACGCCGGAAAACTAATAACCCGTTTAAAAAAACATTTTTGGTAATAATAAAGCCGACCTTTTGGCGGTCGTTATTCCGTTCTTTTATTTATCGATTTTGGCTTTAATTACGATGAATTTATATTCGATTCGTTAAAAACACCCTATATACCTATTTCGGAAAAAAACAACCAGGAGAATAATTCGGTTTTTGGATTTTTTACCGCAACCCCAACTCGGAAAAAACGGCGTACCGTTAATAAACCCATTCCTAAAAAAACATTTAGCGCTGCTAAACGTTCTCGTTTTTCTTAATCGGTTTAGGTTTTTTTGTTCTGCTTTCTTTTGGGGGTTTAACGCTACAAAATTGGGGGTTTTATATATGTCGTATTATAGCAATTATCACTATTTGGATCTGGTTTAATGGATTTATTATTCGTGGTTAATTGGGTATTTCAATAACCGTTATTATTGAAATTGTTTTTGCTGGATTTATCGTTGGCGGTGGATGGAAAATATAGTTTATTTGGGTAAGGAAAATAAATAAAAAACGGGTTATTTATACGGAAATTTTTGGAAGAAATTATACCTCATTTTTTGTTTCAGGCCAAATTTATAGTTAATATTTATTTGCTTATATTTATTAGTGTTTCGGACGCTGTTTTACCTCCGTTATTCGCGGGTAAGGCTACTGTTATTCGTTTATTAACTCCTTTTAATAATAAAACAATTTTCGCTTTTACTCGTTTTGGTTTACGTAATTTACCTTTTATTATTTTAAACTTTATGCGCCTCTTTCGTCGGAATTTTCGAATATTCCGTCCAGCAAATTTTTTTCGGTGTTAATTATACCATTAATATTTAACCCGTTTATCCGGTTATTTCCCTTTTTTGGATTTGCCTTTATTTTGTTTAATTTCCGCCTGAAATAGCAGGCTATTGGGGCGTACATTTTTTTAATAGATAACTCCAATTTACCGCTTATTAGCTTTTTAAACCCAAATATAATAAATCGGGGCCGTCGAAATCGAAATTGGGTAATATTGAGGCTTTTTCGTTTCCCTAACCATTTTGGAATAATAAATACGTGTAAAAGATTATATTTTGGTCAGTTAATATTATATAATATTTGCTATTAATGCGTATACGGGCAATATTTTCCAATATTTGCGCACCGTAACTACGATTAACCCTACCGCTGTATAATTTAGGAATATTTTTCGCAAATCGTACCTGAAATTGCGGTTATTTTTAATATTTATAACGAAACCTCTATTAATTTGTTTAATTGTTAAATTTACCGATTTAAATCCATTTTCGCCCGTAATATATTTTACGAACGCTAGTTTTAAAATCCTGGTCCGCAGCGGTTAATTTGTAATTTTTAATCGTAATAACCAGGTTAAATATAATATTTTAAAATTATAATTTTTTGTTTTATAACCGTAAAAAAATACGACCAATCGCGGTATTATGATTTCTAATACGCCGTCATTTCTTTAGGGGAACGCGCTTATTATTGTTTATAAAAAAGCAATTGTTTGCAAATAGCGGCGTTGCGTGCGGAAAACAATATTAATTTTGGGTTTTATATCCCATAATCCAATATTTATTAAACCGTTAATATAACCAGCGAATATATTATCGTAAATACGGTTTACCACGGAAGTATATATATTATATAATATATCGGTAAAAGCGTTTTCCCAATCGTTTTCAAAAATTTTATCCTTTTCCAATAATCCGTTTTGGATTTAAACAGCAATTATAATATGTAAAATAAGGCACCGGAATACATTTTATAAAAACTGTAAAATGTGGTAAAACTCCTTTTTAATTTTTTAAAACTGGTTATAATTCCTTTACATTATTATATTTATAAATATAGTAAAAGCGTAATATTACTATAATCGGTTAATAAAATTAAATTTAATATGGAAAAACGCTGGTACGGGTAAAATTTATTATTTTGTGTTAAAAGGTGGGATAATTCGATATAAATACCCTAAATGGTACGGATATATAACGTTATTTTTCAATCCCTATAATCGAGGAACAGGACGGAAAAATAATTGAAATAATCGGGTAACAAGTTCAAAAAACGTTGAAAAAGAATTTCGTGGATTTGGATAATTCCTGCGTATTCCCCTTCGTTTTCGGTAATAGCGGGGGTTTGGATAAAAGAAAAAATTAATAAAGTTTGTGCGCAGGTAAGGTATTATGGGATTGATTTAGGCGTATATAAGCGGTTGGGGAATTAAAAACCATAAATCTAATATATTATATAATATTTGGCGCTTTCGTAATAAATGTCCGGATATTGTAAAAAGGCGGGCGTTTGCAACTATATTTGGCGCAAAAGTACGGTGACGTACTATTGGGATTACGTGCATCGTTTAAATTTTGGCGTTAATATAAGGAACCACGATATTAAATTTTGCATTCGGTTACGTTTTCCATATTTGAAATACTGTATTTTATCCAGAAAAGTGAAACTATTATTTACGAAAAATAATATTGGGTTACGAACGATCCTTTTTAAATCTGTTTATATATTTATCTATATATATATACTTATCTATATATATATATATATATATATATATATAAATGCAAGCAAATATTATTACTATTCGCGGTAAAAACTAAATATAAATATAAGTATTTCTAATAACGTAGTCGGGTAACGGCGATAAATTATTGGGTTTACCGTTTAATAGTTTCATAAAATAAATATATTCCAAACCCGGGTAGCGTATTTACAATACGTCGTTGAATTCCATTATTTATAAAATATAATACGAATATACGTAGCAAATAATTGTTTTTTTGGGGGGTGGGGAATATCCGTGTGAACATGGCTAGCGCAGGGCTCATTATATTAGCTACCCTGCATTATCTTATAACGGCTAGCACGGGCTAATTTTATTAGTCACCCTGCATCGAATAAATAAATAAATAACAAATAAAACGCATACGCGTTCATACACACAAAGCTTTATATATTACGTCTTTGTTCATAGTTTCAACAACAAAACAAATACGTCATATTTAATCGAGCTTAATGGTATAATGCACGTACCATAATCTATATCATATATACGCTGAAGTGCGTGGGTTCGAATCCCGTTGTGGTCGCAGATTTTCTGTGGATGCATAAGCACAATAGGCCGTTAGGCTCAATAGGTCGGCAGGTCAGTCACATGAATAAGGCCAAATCATGTGACGTGACCCCGCATTCCGGACATCCGGATCGAAGATCTGCACCTACGGATTCGAACACGTAATTCATAACTTAGCCTTAGATTCATCACCTTTTACTTTCATAACCTTCATCGATTCAACGATTCAACGAATCGATTGTGCAATAACAATATATCATCTCTATTACCCGCTAGCAGACGGTTATCTGCCATTTCAACGTTCCATCAGCCTTATACGTGATCCACTTTTCCCCGCGTTCAAGATTAAGCTTATTCTATCTCATAACCTCCTCACAATTTCGACTACTTTTCCGTCCTGCTCCTTGTTTATAGGGATTAAAAAACAACGTTATATATCCGTACCATTTAGGGTATTTATATCGAATTATCCCACCCTTTTAATAAAAAACAATAAATATTACCCGTACCAACGTTTTTTTATATCGAATTTAATTTTATTAACCAATTATAATAATATTACGCTTTTATTATATTTATAAATATAATAAGGTTGTGGAAATATAACCAATTTTAAAAAAATAAAAAAAGGTTTTACCACGTTTTACGGTTTTTACAAAATATATTCCGGTCCCGCATTTTGTACATTATAATTGCTATTTTAATTTAAAACGGATTATTGGATAAGGATTAAATTTTTAAAAACGCCTTGGAAAAGGTTTTTACCGATATACCATATAATATATATATTTCCGCGGTAAACCGTATTTACGATAATATATTTGTTGGTTATATTAACGGTTTAATAAATATTGGATTATAGGATATAAAATTTAAAATTAATATCGCCTTCCGCACGCAACGCTGTTATTTGCAAATAATTAACTTTTTATAAATAATAATTAACGCGGTCCATTAAAAAATTTACGGCGTATTGGAAATTATAATACCGCAATTGGTCCTATTTTTTTACGGTTACAAAACAAAAAATTATAATTTTAAAATGCTATATTTAACCTGATTATTACGACCAAAAATTACAAATTAACCGCTGCGTACCGGGATTTTAAAATTAACGTTCGTAAAATATACCACGGCCGGGAATGGATTTAAACCGGTAAATTTAATAATTAAATATATTAATAGGGGTTTCGTTATAAATATTAAAAATAACCGCAGTTTTACGTACAATTTGCGAAAAACATTTTTAAATTGTGCAACAATAAAGCCAATCGCAGTTACGGTGCGCAAAATATTGGAAAATATCGCCCGTATACGCATTAATAACAAATATTATATAATATTAATTAACCAAAATATAATCCATTATACGTATTTATTATTCCAAAATAGTTGGGGAAACGAAAAGGCCGAAATATTACCTAATTTCGCCTTCGACGGCCCTAATTTATTATACCTGGGTTTGAAAAAATTAATAAACGATAAATTGGAGGTATTTAATTAAAAAATCGTACGCCCTAATAGCGTATTATTTTAAACGGATATTAAAAAAACGAAGGTAAATTTAAAAAAAGGATATAACCGGATATTCGGTTTAAATATTAATAGTATAATTAATACCGAAGGAAATTTGCTGGACGGAATATATAGAAAATCCGACGAAAAAAACGCATAAAATTTAAAATAATAAAAAGTAAATTACGTAAACCAAAACGGGTAAAAAAGAAAATCGTTCCATTATAAAAAAAATTAATGGACGAATAACGGTAATTTTACCCGCGAATAACGGAGGTAAAACAGCGTCCGCAAAACCAGTAAATATAAATAAATAAATACCAATCGTAAATTTGGTTTAAAATAAGAAACGAAAAATAATTTCCTCCAAAATTTTCCGTTTAAATAACCCTTTTTTTATTTATTTTCCTTACCCAAATAAATTATATTTTCCAACCACCGCCAACTATAAATCCAGCAAAAAAAATCCTGGTAATAACCGTTATTATAATACCCTATTAACCACGAATAATAAATCCATTAAACCGGATCCCAATAGCAATAATTATTATAATATTATATATATAAAACCCCCAATTTCCCAGCATTAAACCCCAAAAAAAAGCAAAAAAAAAAACCTAAACCGATTAAAAAAAACGAAAACGTTTGGCAACGTTAAATGTTTTTTTAAAAAGGGGTTTATTAGCGTTACGCCATTTTTTCCGAACTGGGGTCGCGGTAAACGATCCAGGGACCGAATTATCTTCCTCCTTAACCTTTTTTACAATAAATATGCAAAGCTTTTTTAACGAATCGAATATAAATTTATCGTAATTAAAATTAAAATCGATAAATAAAAAAAACGGAATAATAACCGCCAAAAAATCGGCGTTATTATTACCAAAAATACCTTTTTTAAATGGTTTATTAATTTCCCGGCGTTTAATAACCCAAAAACCAAAATTTTTTATTAGGGCCCCGATAATCCGCGCGGTCGCGGTTTCGTCGTAAAATTTTTCGCTGTTTTTAATTTATTTTATTAATTTAATTGTAAACCCCTAATTTATAATGGTAAAATCGAAATTAGGTAAATATGTGTAATTAATATAATTAGTAAATATATTACGGTTATTATTTTATTTTTAATATTAGTAATTAATATAAACTGGACCCAACGTTAAAATAAAAATTGACGTTTTTTCCACCAAATCCTGTTCGTTAAACTGTTTAAAAATATTAAACACAAATATTAAAACCAGGCAAAAATAAAATTCGTTTATACGGCGCGTCCTATTAAAATAAAAAATATTAAAATGTTGGGGGGGGGGGTTTTATTATTTAAACGAAATAATTAAAAAGCCAGGAAAATATAATTATTATTATTTTATACGTCAGGAATTGTTTAACAATTGGAAATTAGATAATTTTGGGGAAACGTATACGCGTAATATATTTAAATAATATTTATTATATATTAATAACGGCCGGAGCAGTAGAAAAAGGGGTATTAACCTTCCGGAATATACGATTTTTTACCCAATCGAAAAACGTACCTCGCATTTCGAAAATGCGCCAAATAATAAGTTTATTTTAATTTAACCGAATTAAACGATAATATATTTGCAATTATATATTAACGCTCCATATTAAAAAAATAATAATACCAATGCAATAATTGGGGTGCAAATTAAAACCAGCGTTGGAAATATTAATATTTATAATATAAACGTTAAAATTGGAACTGGAATCGGTAAAATCGGAAACGGTTTTATCGGGTTCGGTTTGGGACAGGTTTAATCGGATAATAACCACACCGAAGCTGGTTTTTTCCAAAATAAAAGCAATAATATTAAAACAATTAGCAAATATATTAAAAATTGTAACAATTATTACAAAAATGGAAAAATAATAATTATTATAACATTTATTACAATTTAAAAATATAGAAATTGTAATAATTATTATAATAATTGTGGGGAAAAATGGATTATAATATTTATTATTATATGGCCAATTTATATTTAAATCCAAAAATTGGGGGTTATAACCAGGACGCGTTAACCCTTTTTTTTCCTTTATGCAAATTTCGACTACGCGGGCAATAAATGGCGATTTGTTTAATATAAAATAAATTATTTTAATTTTACCCGACGGAGGTAACGTTTTAAAATTAATGCAAATTTTCGAATAAACCCAGTTAAAAACACCGTCGCCGTTATATTAAATTAAAACGTCCACAATTACCGATCCAAAACGGGTTTTTCCTTTTTATAGGCTTTTTTTAAAGCTTTGTCGGACGTTACGGTATTTAGTTTTAAAATCCACTCCTTTTAACGCCAGCATTTTACCCAATTCCGCCAAATTAATATCTAAAATATCGTTTTCGGCGTAAATTATTAATTAAAAAAGGTAATTAATTACCAAAAATTGCAACAGGCGGATAAAACCTATATTAAAAAAAACCGAAATTTGGCGGTTATTAATTATAATATCCGCATTAATGGGAATTCCTAATAAAACGGGACCAATATCGTCGGTATTTTCGCCCACGAATGCGGTAATAATATTTTTAAAAATTGTTTCGGTATTCGTTATAACGTTTTCGAAACGGTGGCCAAATAAAAACTTTTTAATAATAATACTATAAAACGGAATACGTTTACGGGGATAAATAATTATACCGTTAAATAAGATAAATCCGGTATCCATACCCCTATATACCGTAAATATGCCCGTATATTTAAAAATTATTAACAATTTTTCGTTTAATATAATAATAGGAATTATAAAATTTAAAATTCGAAAATAAAATTACCATTATTTCCAACCCATCGATTCGAATTTCTATAAAAAGGTTTTAATATTTTTATCGATATTAAAAACGGCGAAATAACCATTATTTTCCCAAATGTAATCGACCGTAAATATATTTTTTTAAAACAGGTTTTTAGGTCGGGCGAAAGGGATCGCAATTTTATCCCAAATTAGGGTATTAAAGCCAGTAATATCCCTAATTTTGTTAATAATCGGCGTAATAATGGCCATACCCCGATTAATGCAAAAAATAAGGCGAAATACGCGGTATATTATTAATTCGCGGTAACGGAAATATTAAATTTCGTTTCCAATTATACGTTTAAAAAAAAATACCGGATAATAAATATATTACCAAACGCCGGATATTTTTGGTGTTTTCGCCCGTGGAAAAATCGGCCTTCCGACCGTTTTTGCGTTAACGGTTCCTAACAAAATTATTTAATTTAAATAAATATATTAATATAACGAAATAATAGTAATTATTATAAAAAAACATTTATTAGGTATTATTTTTAAGATTTAAATTATCGTCGAAATTATCGACGTCGGGGGGGCGTTATAAAAAATTGGAATCGATAATTTTATTTATATATTATAAGTTAAAGATTTTTTCCGCGTTATGGATTTCGTCCAATTATTTAATTTTTCGGATTAAAAATATCGAATAAAATATAATAATAACCGTACCCGCAAGTTTGGAATTAAATTTACGGGTTGCGAATTTGGTTAAAATATCGTAAAATTGCGCCTGGGTAAAAATAGCAACCGTTCGCGGGGTATCGGTAACGTATATTTCGGTTAAATTATAATAATATTTAACGTCGAAAATTGGGAAATTGGTTACTGTTTTTTTAAATATTTGCGAAATAAAATTGGCCGGAACGAAAATCAAAATGGGAAAATATTTATCGGTATTTTGGATAAATCGATCGTATTAATAACGGATATATTATATATAAATCGCCGTAAAATAAATAATCGTTTTTCCTATAATTATTTCGTTGGCTAATAACCAATTTTTAAAAATTAATTGCTCCAATTTTAATAGGGTGTGGGTATTTAAACCGAAAAAAAAGTTAATTTAGCAAAAATAAAAATTGTAATAATAATTACAAAAATAGGGGTGGGATTATAATAATAATTATAAAAATAGGGGCAAGATTGTAACAATAATTACAAAAATAGGGGCAAAATTGTAACGATAATTACAATTATCAGGGATAATGTATATATAATTTACCAACCAGTTAATAAAGTAATTAATGGCGACCAAAAAAAGTATTAAATATATTCCAATTAAACCAAAAATATTTACCTTTAATTTTTTTATATTTGAAACCGATTTTATTGTCGGTATTTAAACCGTCGATAAATAAGGTATTTTAAAAAAAGCGCAATTTTTTTATAACAATTTAAATGGCGTTTAAATTAAAAAAATAACTAATCCAAAAATAATTTTTAATTAAAATAAAAAATTGCGTATAATATATTAAAGAAACCGCTAGCATTTTTTCGCGGGCGTCCTCGAAAATTTCCTTTTTTGCGCGGTCCATATTAGCAAATTAATCGGCGATAGTGGATTGGGTTTATATAAAATTAAAAAAATCGTTTTATTGGTCGTCGCCAAAAAATTTGGGATAAAATTCGGTAATTTTTATTTTGGGTTTGGTAAAAATAGGACGATGGAACCGCCCTTCGTTATATAAATTATTAAAAATATTTTCAAATATTAACAAATCCAATAGGTGCATTTAAATTTAATTTGCACGCTTTTTTTTTTTTTAACCGTCCGACCTTAATGGGTTTAAAACGGGACCAAATATCGACAGCGAATACTATTATCGTCCTATTATAATAAACGCGGTTAAAACCAAATAAATTGGTAACGTTAATGGTTTAATCGGTTCGCGAACGGGTAATTTAACGATATTAAAATTGCATTAAATATAAATTATTTAGGGCGATAACGTTATCGGCGATAATTATATAATCGGCGATAGCAAATAGGGTGGAAAATTGTTCGATATTAAATTTGAAAAAATTGCGGCAATTTCCACCAAAATCGCTAAAACCTTTTTTATTTCGAATAACGATTTTTCCCTACCGGCGAAAAACAAAATAAAGGAAATAATAGCAAACCTTAAACCAATCGTCGATATAATAACCGTTATATATATATAATCCAAAATTAACGGTTTTAAACCTAAAATCGCCGTTTTTAAAATTAAATCCGGTGGTTATTATCCGCAGGTAAATTAATATCGTGGCGAGGATTGTGGGAATTATAACCGGTTTAAATTTATTTGCGAATATTTTTAACCCGGGGGAATTTATATCGTTTTAACGGATAAAAAAGGGGATAAAAGGTAAACGACGCCGATTTGCCAAATTATCGAAAATAGGTTTAATACCTTTATCGTTAAATATATCCGGCACGGAGGTTAAGGTTTTTTACCAAACGGGTATTTTATTACCTTTAATTTGTTTACCGGGATTACCTGTTTTAAAATAAATGGAAAACCCGAATACGTCGGCGATAAAAAATAAATTAACCAATAATTAAAATTGTACCCGTTATTATTAAATATATAAAAGGGTGAAAATCAGATTATAATAGTTATTATATTATAGCAATAATTATTTGGTATTACCGCAAACAATTATAATAATTATTACAATATAATAAATAACAGGATATATTAATGTAAAAATTGTAACAATTGTCGCAATCCAATAAAAGGAAATATTAACCTGTTATATTAATATATTATGTTAAAATATTTATCGTTTTATAACCAAATATAATTATTATTTCGTTTATATTCGACGAATTACTGCTAAACTGGTATACCAAAATCTGGTTATTAACGCGTGTTTTTACTACGGCGACGCCAGCAACGGATTAAAAACGTTTAAAAATTGGGCGATTTGGGTTTCGTTCGTATTACGGAAAATATTATTTCCGCGACCGAACCAGGCGGGCGGGTTGGTATTATTATTAATTTTAAAACTGTTAATATAATTTAAATAGGGTATAATACGAACTATTTTCGTAATATTCGTATTCCTTACCTTACGCCAAATTATAATAATTATCGCCGATACGGATTGGTTTTTACCCAGTTAAAAATCCTTCCATAACGGGACGGGTAAACGATTTAGGAAATCCGTATTTTTATATAATAAGAAAAAATAGGGTTATACGAAATTTATTAGTCCATTATTTGGCGTTAAATTAAATTTGGGCTATTTCCGCGATACCGAAATAAAATTAATTTTAATTGGCCGAACGGTGGTGGTTTTATATATACGGGGTGCGGGCGGTTTATTTAACAGCGCGGGTACCGGGTTAATAATAATTTCCGGTTATAATATGGGGGGCCGGTTTTTGGGGTTTTTTAATAACGGGGACAATACGTTAATAAATGGTTTAAAAAATATTAAAAAAATTTGCAATTAGCGGTTATCCAAATCCGGGGCAGGTTCGTTATAATTATCGTCCATATTAATATTATTATCGCTTTTATTGACGGACGCGGAGGTAAATTAATTGTCGTTTTCGCCTATATAAATATCGTCGTTATTATAATCGACGGGGGCGGGGGCAAATTCGTTATCGCCGGCGTCTATATCGGTATTATTTCCATCCTTATTAACGGGGGCGGGGGTAAATTTATTATCGCCGGAATTTATATCGGTATTATTTTAATTATTATTATTATTATTAGGAATAAAAGGAAAATTTAAAAAATTCCGGTTATATCCAAATAATTTTATAATGTAAAACGGTCCAACCGAATAAAATTTAATTCCAAAATAATTGCAATATCCGCGTCGTAATTTTCCAAATCCTTAAAATATTGGTCTATTTTTTTTATCCGCGCTTTTTTGTATAATATAATTATTAAATTAACAAATAATTTAATATTATTGGGTATATATTCCAACGTAAATTTGGTGGTGGTTTGGGCGGAGGTTTTACCTTTTTGGCGTTTTTTGGGAATTATATTAATAAAAAAATGTAATTGTAACAATTGTTACGGTTTTTAGCGAATTAAAGCAATTATTATAATTATTATTATAATAAAATTAGTTAATCTGCCCCGGACCTAACCGGGTAGGGGGTATTTTTACGATGCAAAAGCGTTAATTATAATTTACCTTCGTTACGACTGGGTTAATACCTGTTTGGGTGGGTAGGGTATAAATAGTTTTGTCCAATTAAAAATATTTTAATTAAATTTCCTAACGAATATATTTGCAATATTTGCTAAAGCAATTTTGCGATTATAATAATTATTACGTTTATTAATTAAAAATTAAACGTTGGTTTAATGGTAACAGTTTTTTATTAATCGTTATAAATAATTTCTGGCGGCCGGGAAAAAGGTTTTTATTGTAAAAAAAAGAAAAAAAAGCAAATAAAAATAAAAAAAAAATCTATAATTGGGTTTACGTATGGGGTTTTCTACTAATAAAATAAAATTAAAATAAAAACGCCAAAATTTCCGGAATTTAACCGTAATAATTATTACAATTCGCAATATCGAAAGTTTTTATTTTTAATCGGGGCGCCGCTACGCCGTACCGGCTTATATATAATCCAGGTTTTTAATTTACGTAATAATTATTATTGTCCAGCATTTGGTCGTTTTATTTAAACCGTTAACTGGGGATTTTGGTATTTAATAATTATATACTTTGCGCTGTTTAATCCTCCCTTTTAATTAATCCAATTCGGCGTCTTTTTTATTATCGTTCGACCCTTTTATAATCCAGGGTACGTTATTTAATTTAATTAAAATTTAACTTTCATTACCTTTTAACTTTTAAATTATAAATTTATAAACGTTCCTATATTGGATATTTTTGCAACCGTTAACGCTAACTAACATTTTAACCTATAATTATAATACCGCTTAATTCGTTCGTCGGCGTTTATTAATTTATTTTCCCGAATAATTGTTAATTATATTTATCGTTTCCTAAAATGCTACCGTGTTTTAATTCCGCCGCTTTTTTTTTATTATTTGTGCAAATAGGAGGCGTAATTTCGTATCCCATTTTCGTATATTATTGGGAGTTAAATAACGAAATAATCGTTATATTATTTAAACCATTTAATTAATTATAAATTTGGAACATTTTCCAACAAATTGTTTTTCGTCCATTCCCGGTTATAAAAATGGATAAATTTTTTAACAATACTAAACGCTATTAATTTGGGTAATACCAATTGGGATAATAAATCGTATAACCGCCGCGGGTTTGGGAAAAAAATAGTTATTGCAAAATGGGTACCCCATTTGTCCAATTGTTTAAATATATAACCTTTTTTGGAATTTTTCCTGGGTATTTTAATTAATTGCTTTTTAGGGGGTAATGCGGTTAAAACTTTAATTTGGTGCACGCAGGCGTTGCATCAATTTTTAAATTAATTTATAATAAAAAATAAATTCGTTTTTTATATAAAATCCAATATAATTCGTCGAAAATATTTAACGTTAACGAAAATTTGCATATTTGGCGCCTCCTTTTTTAATTATTTCCTATTTATTATTTCCTATTACGTCCAATAAGGCGGAACGCGTTGTTTAAATATACCCAAAAAACCGGTTTATAATAATTCCGACGCTTTTACCCGGTTATTATCGTTTAAATTAAATTTAGCGATACGTGGAAAATTAATAAAAAATAACCGCGTTTATAAATACGTTAAAAAATTTAAATAAGTAATTTGTAAACTTTTCACGTTTTTCCGTAATATTACGGGTTATTTGGTTAATTTAATTAATAATTTTGGCCTAATTGGTTTATATTTAGCAATAAACCCCTGCGTATCGAAATATTAATAAAGCGTAAAAAAATATACGGTTTTTTTACGGTTAAACCCGCGTGCGGTTCGTCCGAATTTTTATTACAGGTTTGCGGGGTCGTTTAATATTAACGCGCCGTATTATATTATACGTTCCATATTGGGTTTATTTATACCTATACCCAAAAAAAATAAAAAATATAATACGAATTTTAAAATCCGGTTTGGAAAATTTTGCGTAAATTTTAATTTTATCGATTTTAAATATAAATATATTATACCGAATAATTATATCGGTTGCGTTTCGTTTAATAAATTTCCTAAATACGAAGTTTTTTATTAAAAATTGGCGTATTTGGATAATGCGGTTTTTGGCGTTTATATATATAATAATTTTAAAAATACGGGTGGCGGATAATAATATAGTATTCCTTATTAGGAATAAAAGGCGCCGGTAATCGTTAATAAAAGTTTTACGTTCCAAACATTATATTATAATTGTAATTTCGGGTCGGTCGAAAAACGTTTTAACGAAACGTATTATTTTTTTATAATACAATTGGTCGAAAACGTAGGTTTTAATTTTTATTATAAAAATCGCGGTATACCCGAACATAAATAGGGTTACTAATATAATTACCCGGACCAAACGCAATATGGAAAATAATTCCTTAAAATCCTTCCACTGTAAAATTATATAAAATTTATTAATAATAATTAAAACGATACGTTGGTGGAATATAGGGTTTTGAAAAAATTTAAAAAATCGGTAATTGGTGGTTTGTTCCGGTTTTAAAAAAATGTACGTATATTTACAAACGGTTTACGGGTTTTAAAAAATGTTATATTAAATAAAATTAGTTTTAATAATAAAAACCGCATATTTATATTTACGTTTAAAATAAATTGGTCTATTATGGATTCGTACCTAAAGCACGTATTACGTAATAAAATACAAAAACGGGTTAGGGACAATATATAAAAGGAAAAACATTACCACGACCCGGATATACACCTTTTCCTCCCTTTTTCCCCAACGTTAATAATAATACCAATAAGGATATTTAACGGTTTTAAGGCCGTTAATTTACCCTATAACACGAACGAACAAATAAAATTCGTTTTTATTTCGTTACGAAATATAACCCGGGTCCTAACCCTGTCGGCGGTAAATAAAAACGACGCAAAACCCCCGGCGACGTTACCCGCAAAATTAAAAAATTTCGAAAATTTATTTAACGACGGTAAAATTTCGGTTTTACCCCCGTATAAAAGCGAATTGGATTATTATATCCGGATCCAAAAGGATAACGACGGTAAATCCCCGCCGTTATTATAAAACCGGTAATATTATATACCGCGCGATTAATTGCTGGAATTACGGCGATAAATAATCGATATAATGGATAAAAAATAGATTTAAATAAACGCGTCGTTAACCGTGTAAACATGGCTAGCGCAGGGCTCATTATATAAACTACCCTGCATTATTTTATAACGGTTAATACGGGCTAATTTTATTAATCACCCTGCATCGAATAAATAAATAAATAACAAATAAAACGTATACGCGTTTATACATACAAAGCTTTATATATTACGTTTTTGTTTATAGTTTCAACAACAAAACAAATACGTTATATTTAATCTAACTTAATAATATAATGCACGTACCATAATTTATATTATATATACGTTAAAGTGCGTGGGTTCGAATCCCGTTATAATCGTAGATTTTCTATATATGCATAAACACAATAAACCGTTGGGCTTAATAGGTCGGCAGGTTAATCATATAAATAAGGCCAAATTATATAACGTAACCCCGCATTCCGGTAATTTTAAAACTTATCCCTAAAACCCAAAGCTCCACAATTAATTTATTCCGTTCGCTTCGCTCTATTTCGTGGCTCAATTACGGTTTTGCAATGTATTTGTGGGTCCATCCAAAATACGTTTTGGTTTAGGTTTGAGGATAATTTGTCGATTTTCGCCGTTTATAACGGTATTTTTGGCCTTTTTGCGACCGACACTCCCTTATTATTCCATAACCACGCAAAATATCGAAAAAATAAAACATCGTTAAAAATAGGAATTGGTAGGCCTTTTTTATTAATTTAAAATTTTTTGCACCCGGTACGCCAATTAAAAATTGGATATAGTTTGCCTTTTATCCGTTTATAACGGTATCCCTATTATCAACCCAAAAATACCATCGATACCCATTTCGCATTTTAATAATAACGATTATAATCCGTTAAAATTTATATATAAAAAATCGTAAAAACGAAAGGAATTTTTATATATAAATTTTAATCCAAATATCGCAAAAATATCTATTTTATAATCCGTATAAGGTAAATTTTATTTAATATATTATACGTCCACCCATAAATACCATCGATACCCATTTCGCATTTTACTAATAACGATTATAATCCGTTAAAATTTATATAAACAAAATTGCAAAAACGAAAGGAATTTTTATATATAAATTTTAATATAAATAACGCAAAACCATTAATTTTATAATCCGTATAAAGTATATATTATATAATACGCTATATATCCACCCATTAAAAAAAACCATTATTTCCGCAAATTTTTATATATTTGTATTAAATTACATATATATAATATCCGGAAACACGCCCATATATATTTCGTTTTCCCACCAAATCGACGCAATTTTTCGCGGTCCCAATCCCGTATACGCGGCGGCAAATACCTTTTCCGACGTACACATTTTCCTGGAATTATACGTTAAAACCAAAATTTTTGGTAATTTAAACCTATAATATAAACTCGTTTCCCCAGCTATTACATGTAAACATGGCTAGCGCAGGGTTTATTATATAAACTACCCTGCATTATCTTATAACGGCTAGCACGGGCTAGTTTTATTAGTCACCCTGCATCGAATAAATAAATAAATAACAAATAAAACGTATACGCGTTCATACACACAAAGCTTTATATTTTACGTCTTTGTTCATAGTTTCAACAACAAAACAAATACGTCATATTTAATCTAGCTTAGTGGTATAATGCACGTACCATAATCTGTATCATATATACGTTAAAATGCGTGGGTTCGAATCCCGTTGTGGTCGCAGATTTTCTGTGCATGCATAAACACAATAAGCCGTTAGGCTCAATGGGCCGTTAGGCTCAATAGGTCGGCAGGTCAATCACATGAATAAGGCCAAATCATGTAACGTAACCCCGCATTCCGGACATCCGGATCGAAGATCTGCACCTACGGATTCGAACACGTAATTCATAACTTAGCCTTAGATTCATCACCTTTTACTTTCATAACCTTCATCGATTCAACGATTCAACGAATCGATTGTGCAACAACAATATATCATCTCTATTACCCGCTAGCAGACGGTTATCTGCCCTTTCAACGTTCCATCAGCCTTATACGTGATCCACTTTTCCCCGCGTTCAAGATTAAGCTTATTCTATCTCGTAACCTCCTCACATTACATGGTTTTTAAACTTTTATAAACCCCTTAATATTCCTGCACGAATCCCATATTATAACCAAATACAATATATATACCGGGTTTTATATAATATAAAAAATGTTATTTTGCTGGCAAAAACCGGGTACGGGAAAAATATAATATTGCAAATTACCTCGGTAATTCGTAATAATATTATTATTATCCAAATAATCCCATTAAACAAATTAGGGTAAAAACAGTTACGCAATATATAACGTTATCCCGCCGCGAACCCCAAATTAATCGATTAGTCCATTTTAAGCGTAAATATAAATATGCGGTTTTTATTACTAAAACTAATTTTATTTAATATAACCTTTTTTGGAACCCGTAAACCGTTTATAAATACACGCACATTTTTTTAAACCCGGAATAAACCACTAATTACCGATTCCTTAAATTTTTTCGAAACCCTATATTTTATTAATGTATCGTTTTATTTACCATTAATAAATTTTATATAGTTTTACAGTGGAAGGATTTTAGGGAATCGTTTTCCATATTACGGTTGGTCCGGGCAATTATACCAGCAAACGTATTTATATTCGGGTGCACCGCAACTTTTACAGTAAAAATTAAAATTTACGTTTTCGACCAATTATATTATAAAAAAATAATACGTTTCGTTAAAACGCCTTTCGACCGACCCGAAATTACGATTATAATACAATATTTGGAACGTAAAACCTTTATTAACGATTACCGGCGCCTCCTATTCCTAATAAGGAATATTATATAATTATCCGCCACCCGTATTTTTAAAACCATTATATATATAGACGTTAGGAACCGTATTATCCAAATACGCCAATTCCTAATAAAAAACTTCGTATTTAGGAAATTTATTAAACGAAACGCAACCGATATAATTATCCGGTACGATATATTTACACCTAAAATCGATAAAATTAAAATTTACGCAAAATTTTCCAAACCGGATTTTAAAATTCGTATTATATTTTCCATTTTATTTTTGGGTATAGGTATGGGTATACCTAATATGGAACGTATAATATAATACGGCGCGTTAATATTAAACGATCCCGTAAACCTGTGGTAAAAATTCGGACGAACCGCACGCGGGCCTAACCGTAAAAAAACCGCATATTTTTTTGCGTTTTACTGGTATTTCGATACGCAGGGGTCCATCGCTAAATATAAACTAATCAGGCCAAAATTATTAACCAAATTAACCAAATAACCCGTAATATTACGAGGAAACGTTAAAAATTTACAAATTACCCATTTAAACTTTTTAACGTATTTATAAACGCGGTTATTCCCTATTAACCTTCCACGTATCGCTAAATTTAATTTAAACGATAATAACCGGGTAAAAACGTCGGAATTACTATAAACCGGCCTTTTGGGTATATTTAAACCACGCGTTCCGCCCCATTGGACGTAATAAAAAATAATTAATAGGAAAAAATTAAAAAAAAAGGCGCCAAATATGCAAACCTTCGTTAACGTTAAATATTTTCGACGAATTATATTGGACCTTATATAGGAAATAAATCCATTTTTTATAATAAATTAATTTAAAAACTATTATAACGTTTGCGTCCACCAAATTGGAGTTTTACCCGCATTACCCCCTAAAAAGCAGTTAATTAAAATACCCAGGAAAAATTCCAAAAAAGGTTATATGTTTAAATAATTGGATAAATGGGGTACCCATTTTGCAATAACTATCCTTTACCCAAACCCGCGGCGGTTATACGATTTATTATCCCAGTTAATGCTATTTAAACTAATAATTTTTAATATCGTTAAAAAACTCGTCCATTCCTATAACCGGGTATGGACGAAAAACGATTTGCTGGAAAATATTCCAAATTTACAATTAATTAAATGGTTTAAATAATATAGCAATTATTTCGTTGTTTAACTCCCAATAATATACGAAAATAAGATACGAAATTACGCCTCCTATTTGCACAAATAATAAAAAAAAAACGGCGGAATTAAAGCACGGTAACACTTTAGGAAACCATGGATATAATTAACAATTATTCGGGAAAACAAACTAATAAACGCCGACGAACGAATTAAACGGTATTATAATTATAGGTTAAAATGCTGGTTAGCGTTAACGGTTGCAAAAATATCTAATATAGGAACGTTTATAAATTTATAACCTAAAAATTAAAGGGCGAATAAGGTTAAATCCTAATTAAATTAAATAACGTACCCTATATTATAAAAAGGTCGAACGATAAAAAAAGCGACGCCGAATTGGACTAATTAGGGGGGGGAGGAATAAATAGCGCAAAATATATAACTGTTAAATACTAAAATCCCCAATTAACGGCCTAAATAAAACGACTAAATACTGGATAATAACAATTATTACGTAAATTAAAAATTTGGATTATATATAAGCTGGTACGGCGTAACGGCGCCCCGATTAAAAATAAAAAGGTTCGATATTGCGAATTGTAACAATTATTACGGTTAAACTCCGGAAATTTTGGCGTTTCCATTTTAATTTTATTTTATTAGCAGAAAGCCCCACACGTAAACCCAATTATAAATACCTTTTTTTTTATTTTTATTAGTTTTTTTTTTTTTTTACAATAAAAACCTTTTTCCCAACCGCCAAATTTTTTTTGTAACGATTAATAAAAAATTGTAACGATTAAACCAACGTTCAATTTTTAACTAATAAACGTAATAATTGTTATAATCGCAAAATTACTTTAGCAAATATTGCAAATACATTCGTTAGGAAGTTTAATTAAAGCATTTTTAATTGGATAAAACTGTTTATATTTTACCTACCTAAACAGGCATTAACCCAATCGTAACGAAAATAAATTATAATTAACGCCCCTGCATCGCAAAAGTACCCCCCACCCGGTTAGGTCCGGGGCAAATTAATTAATTTTATTATAATAATAATTACAATAATTGCTTTAATTCGCCAAAAACCGTAATAATTATTATAATTACGTTCCTTTATTACCATAGCTCCCAAAAAACGCCAAAAAGGCAAACTTCCGCCTAAACCACCACCAAATTTACGTTGGAACATATACCTAATAATGCTAAATTATTTGCCAATTTAATAATTACATTATAAAAAGGAACGCGGATAAAAAAAATAAACCAATACCTTAAAAATTTGGAAAATCACGACGCAAATACTGCAATTATTTTGGAATTAAATTTTGCTCGGTTGGACCGTTTTACATTACAAAGTTATTCGGATATAACCGGAATCCCCCTAAATTTTCCCCTTATTCCTAATAATAATAATAATAATTAAAATAATATTAATATGGATTCCGGCGATAATAAATTTACCCCCGCCCCCGTTAATAAAAATGGAAATAATACCGATATGGACGCCGGCGATAACGAATTTGCCCCCGCCCCCGTCGACTATAATAACGACGATATTTACATGGGCGAAAACGATAATTAATTTACCCCCGCGTCCGCCAATAAAAGCGATAATAATATTAATATGGACGATAATTATAACGAATTTACCCCGGATTTGGATAACCGTTAATTGCAAACTTTTTTAACATTTTTTAAACCATTTACCAACGCATTATCCCCGCCACCAAAAAACCCCAAAAACCGGCCTTTTGCATTATAACCGGAAATTATTATTAACCCGGCACCCGCGCCATTAAATAGGCCGCCCGTACCCCGTATATATAAAATTACCACCGTTCGGCCAATTAAAATTAACCTTATTTCGGTATCGCGGACGTAACCCAAACCTAATTCGACGCCAAATAATAAATTAATAAATTTTATATAACCCGAATATTATTTCCTATCGCACAAAAATACGGATTTCCTGGATCGCCTACCCGTCCCGTTATAGAAGGATTTTCAATTGGATAAAAACCAATCCGTATCGGCGATAATTATTATAATTTGGCGCAGGGTAAAAAATACAAATATTGCCAAAATGGTTCGCATTATACCCCATTTAAGTTATATTAATTACCTTAAAATTAACAATAATATTAACCCGCCCGCCTGGTTCGGTCGCGGAAATAACATTTTCCGCAACACGAACGAAGCCCTAATCGCCCAGACCTTTAAACGCCTTTAATCCGTTATTGGCGTCGCCGCAGCAAAAACACGCGTTAATAACCAGATTTTGGCATATTATTTTAACAATAATTTGTCGAATATAAACGAGGTAATAGTCGTATTTGGTTACGAAACGACAAATATTTTAGCATAATATATTAATATAATAGGTTAATATTTCCTTTTATTGGATTGCGATAATTATTATAATCCTTGCACTAATATATCCTGCTATTTATTATATTGTAACAATTATTACAATTTTTTGCGGTAATGCTAAACAATTATTGCTATAATATAATAATTATTACAATTTGGTTTTCACCTTTTTATATATTTTGGGATAACGGGTACAATTTTAATTGTTAATTAACTTATTTTCAATCGCCGACGTATTCGGTTTTTTAATTTATTTTAAAATAAATAATCCCGGTAAATAAATTAAAAATAACAAAACACCCGTTTGGTAAAAGATTTTGGCCTCCGTACCGGATATATTTAACGATAAAGGTATTAAACCCATTTTCGATAATTTGGTAAATCGGCGTCGCCTACCCCTTATCCCCCCCTTTATCCGCTAAAGCGATATTAACTTCCCCGGGTTAAAAATATTCGCAAATAAATTTAAACCGGTTATAATTTCCACAATCCTCGCCACGATATTAATTTATTTGCGGATAATAACCACCGGATTTAACCTTAAAAACGGCGATTTAAAATTTAAAACCGCTAATTTTGGATTATATATATATAACGGTTACCATATCGACGATTAATTTAAAGCTTGTTACCATTTCCTTTACTTTATTTTTCGCCGGTAGGGAAAAATCGTTATTAAAAATAAAAAAAGTTTTAACGATTTTAATGGAAATTACCGCAACCTTTTTAAATTTAATATCGAATAATCCTCCACCCTATTTATTATCGCCGATTATACAATTATCGCCGATAACGTTATCGCCCTAAATAATTTATATTTAATATAATTTTAATATCGTTTAATTACCCGTTCGAGAACCGATTAAACCATCGACGTCGCTAATTTATTTGGTTTTAACCGCGTTTATTATAATAGGACGATAATAATATTCGCTGTCGATATTTGGTCCCGTTTTAAACCCATTAAAATCGGACGGTTAAAAAAAAAAAAAACGTGCAAATTAAATTCAAATGCACCTATTGGATTTGTTAATATTTGAAAATATTTTTAACAATTTATATAACGAAGGGCGGTTCCATTGTCCTATTTTTACCAAACCCAAAATAAAAATTACCGAATTTTATCCCAAATTTTTTGGCGACGACCAATAAAACAATTTTTTTAATTTTATATAAACCCAATCCACTATCGCCGATCGATTTGCTAATATAAACCGCGCAAAACAGGAAATTTTCGAGGACGCCCGCGAAAAAATCCTAACGGTTTCCTTGGCATATTATGCGCAATTTTTTATTTTAATTAAAAATTATTCCTGGATTGGTTATTTTTTTAATTTAAACGCGATTTAAACTGCTATAAAAAAATTGCGCTTTTTTTAAAACACTTTACCTATCGACGGTTTAAATACCGACAATAAAATCGGTTTCAAATATAAAAAAATTAAAGGTAAATATTTTTGGTTTAATTGGGATATATTTAACATTTTTTTTAATCGCTATTAATTACCCTATTAACTGGTTGGTAAATTATATATACATTATCCCTAATAATTGTAATTATCGTTACAATTTTGCCCCTATTTTTGTAATTATTGTTATAATCCTGCCCCTATTTTTGTAATTATTATTACAATCCCACCCTTATTTTTGTAATTATTGTTACAATTTTTATTTTTGTTAAATTAACTTTTTTTTCGGTTTAAATACCCACACCCTATTAAAATTGGAGCAATTAATTTTTAAAAATTGGTTATTAGCCAACGAAATGGGCACAGGAAAAACGATTATTTATTTTACGGCGATTTATATATGGTATATCCGTTATTAACACGACCGATTTATCCAAAATACCGACGGATGTTTTCCCACTTTAATTTTCGTCCCGGCCAGCCTTATTTCGCAAATATTTAAAAAAATAATAACCAATTTCCCAGTTTTCGACGTTAAATGCTACTATAATTTAACCGAAATATACGTTACCGATACCCCGCGAACGGTTGCTATTTTTACCCAGGCGCAATTTTACAATATTTTAACCAAATTCGCCGCCCGCAAATCTAATCCCAAATCTGCGGGTACGATTATTATTATATTTTATTCGATATTCCTAATCCGAAAAATTAAATAATTGGACGAAATCTATAACGCGGAAAAGGTATTTAACCCATAATATATAAATAAAATTATTAATTCCAATTTTTAATAGCGCCCCCCCGACGTCGATAACCTCGACGATAATTCCGATATTAAAAATAATATCCAGTAAATATTTTTTATAATAATTATTATAATTTTATTATATTAATATATTTATTTAAATTAAATAATTTTATTAGGAACCGTTAACGTAAAAACGGTTGGAAAACCGATTTTTCCACGGGCGAAAACACCAAAAATATCCGGCGTTTAATTATATATTTATTATCCGGTACCTTTTTTTAACGTATAATTGGAAACGAAGTTTAATACCTCCGTTACCGCGAATCGATAATATACCGCGCATTTCGCCTTATTTTTTGCGTTAATCGGGGTATAACCACTACCACGCCGATTATTAATAAAATTAGGGATATTATTAGTTTTAATGCCCTGGTTTGGGATAAAATTGCGATTTTTTTCGCCCGACCTAAAAACCTATCCTAAGAAAATATATTTACGGTCGATTATATTTGGGAAAGTAATGGTTATTTCGTCGCTTTTAATATCGATAAAAATATTAAAATCTTTTTACAAAAATTCGAATCGATGGGTTGGAAATAATAGCTGTTTTACCCTCGAATTTTAAATTTTATAATTCCTACCATTATACCAAATAAAAAATCGTTAATAGTTTTTAAATATACGGGCGTATTTACGGTACGTAGGGGTATAAACACCGGGTTTACTTTGCCCAACGGTACAATTATTTATCCCCGTAAACGCATTCCGTTTTATAATATTATTATTAAAAAACTCCAATTTAGCCACCGTTTCGAAAACGTTATAACGAATACCGAAGCAATTTTTAAAAATATTATTACCGCATTCGTGGGCGAAAATACCGACGATATTAGTCCCGTTTTATTAGGAATTCCCACTAATGCGGATATTATAACTAGTAACCGCTAAACTTCGGTTTTTTTTAATATAGGTTTTATCCGCTTATTGCAGTTTTTAGCAATTAATTACCTTTTTTGGTTAATAATTTACGCCGAGGACGATACCCGGGATATTAATTCGGCGGAACTGGGTAAAATATTAGCGTTAAAAAAAGTGGATTTTAAAACCAAATACCGCAACGTCCGACAAAGTTTTAAAAAAAACCTACAGGAAGGAAAAACCCGTTTTGGATCGGTAATTGTGGACGCTTTAATTTAATATAGCGGCGACGGTCCCCTTAGCTGGGTTTATTCGAAAACCCGCATTAATTTTAAACCGCTATTTCCGTCGGGCAGGGTTAAAATGGTCCATTTTATATTAAACGAATCGCCATTTATTACCCGCATGGTCGAAATTTGCATAAAGGAAAAAAAAAGGGTTAACGCGTCCTGGTTATAACCCCCAATCCTTAAATTTAAACGTAAATTGGTTATATGGTAATAATTGTTATAATCCCTTTTTTTCCCCACAATTATTGTAATAATTATTACAATTTTTATATTTTTAAATTGTAACAAATATTATAATAACTATTATTTTTCCATTTTTGTAACAATTATTACAATTTTTAATATATTTGCTAACTTTTTTAATTTTATTGCTTTTATTTTGGAAAAAACCAGTTTCGGTGTAATTATTATCCAATTAAATTTATCCCAAACCGAACGCGATAAAACCGTCTCCGATTTCACCGATTCCAGCTCTAATTTTAACGTTTATATTATAAATATTAATATTTCCAACGCTGGTTTTAATTTGCACCCCAATTATTGCACTGGTATTATTATCCCTTTAATATGGAACGCCAATATATAATTGCAAATTTGTGGTCGTTTAATTCGGTTAGGTTAAAATAAACCTATTATTTGGCGCATTTTCGAAATACGAAATACTTTTTTCGATTGGGTAAAAAATCGCATATTCCGGAAGGTTAATACCCCTTTTTCTATTATTCCGGCCGTTATTAATATATAATAAATATTATTTAAATATATTACGCGCATACGTTTCCCCAAAATTATCCAATTTCCAATTGTTAAACAATTTTTAACGTATAAAGCAATAACAATTATATTTTCCTAACCTTTTAACTATTTCGTTTGGATAATAAAACCCCCCCAGCATTTTAATATTTTTTGTTTTAATAGGACGCGCCGCATAGGCGAGTTTTATTTTCGCCTGGTTTTAATGTTTGTGTTAAATATCCTTAAACAATTTAACGAATAGGACCTGGTGGAAAAAAAGTTAGTTTTTATTTTGACGTTAGGTCCAATTTATATTAATTATTAATATTAAAAGCAAAATAGTGGCCGTAATACGTTTATTAATTATATTAATCGTACATATTTGCCTTATTTCGATTTTACCATTATAAATTAGGGGTTTATAGTTAAATTAATAAAATAAATTAAAAATAACGATGGATTTTACGACGAAACCGCGATCGCGCGGGTTATCGGGGCCCCAATAAAAAATTTTGGCTCCTGGGCTATTAAACGCCGGGAAACCAATAAACCGTTTAAAAAAGGCATTTTTGGTAATAATAACGCCGATCCTTTGGCGGTCGTTATTCCGTTTTTTTTATTTATCGATTTTAACCTTAATTACGATAAATTTATATTCGATTCGTTAAAAAAACTTTGCATACCCATTTTAAAAAAGGATAAAAAGGAGGACGATTCGGTCCCTGGATCGTTTACCGCGACCCCAATTCGGAAAAGGAGGCGTGGCGCTAATAAACCCATTCCTAAAAAAATATTTAACGCTGCCAAACGTTTTCGTTTTTTTTAATCGGTTTGGGTTTTTTTATTTTGCTTTTTTTGGGGTTTGGTGTTATAAAATTGGGGGTTTTATATATATAATATTGTAATAATTATTACTATTAAAATCCGGTTTAATGGATTTATTATTCGTGGTTAATGGGGTATTATAATAACGATTATTACCAGGATTTTTTTTGCTGGATTTATAATTGGCGGTAAATGGAAGATATAATTTATTTGGGTAAGGAAAATGGAAAGGAAACGGGTTATTTATACGGAAAATTTTGGAGGAAATTATACCTCGCATTTTATTTTAAACCAAATTTACGATTAGTATTTGTTTATTTGTATTTACTGGTTTTGCGGACGCTGTTTTACCTCCGTTATTCGCGGGTAAAATCACCGTTATTCGTCCATTTAATTCGTTTTTATAATGGAACGATTTTCGTTTTTACCCGCTTTAATTTGCGTAATTTACCTTTTATCACTTTAAATTTTATACGCTTTTTTTGTCGGATTTTTCGTATATTCCGTCCAGCAAATTTCTTTCGGTGTTAATTATACTATTAATATTTAAACCGTTTATCCGGTTATATCCCTTTTTTGGATTTGCCCCTATTTTTTTAATATCCGTTTAAAATAATACGTTGTTAGGGCGTACGACTTTTTAATTAAATACCTCCAATTTATCGTTTATTAGCTTTTTCAAACCCAAATATAATAAATTAGGGCCGTCGAAATCGAAATTGGGTAATATTTCGGCTTTTTCGCTTCCCCAACCATTTTGGAATAACAAATACGTATAATAAATTATATTTTGGTTGGTTAACAGTATATGGTATTTGTTATTAATGCGTATACGGGCGATATTTTCCAATGTTTTGCGCACCGTAATTACGATTAACCCCATCGTTGCACAATTTAGGAATGTTTTTCGCAAATCGTGCGTGGAATTGCGGTTATTTTTAATATCCATGGCGAAACCCTTATTAATATATTTAATTGTTAAATTTACCGGTTTAAATCCACTCCCGGCCGTAGTACATTTTACGAACGTTAATTTTAAAATCCCGGTACGCAACGGCTAATTTATAACCTTTGGTCGTAATAACCAGGTTAAATATAATATTTAAAAGCTATAATTTTTTGCTTTACAACCGTAAAAAAATAAAACCAATTGCGGTATTATAGTTTCCAATACGCCGTAATATTTTTGGTGGAACGCGTTTATTATTATTTATAAAAGGTTAATTATTTGCAAATAACGGCGCTGCGTGCGGAAAACGATATTAATTTTGGGTTTTATATCCCATAATCCAATACCTATTAAACCGTTAATATAACCAGCGAATATATTATCGTAAATACGGTTTACCACGGAAATATATATATTATATAGTATATCGGTAAAAGTTTTTTCCAGGGCGTTTTTAAAAATCTAATCCCTGTCCAATAATCCGTTTTGGATTAAAATAGCAATTATAATATACAAAATGCGGGACCGAAATATATTTTGTAAAAACCGTAAAACGTGGTAAAACCTTTTCTTATTTTTTTAAAACTGGCTATATTTCCCTAACCCTATTATATTTATAAATATAATAGGGGCGTAATATTACCACAATTGGTTAATAAAATTAAATTTAATATAAAAAAACGCTGGTACGGGTAATATCCATTATTTTTTGTTAAAAGGTTAAAATAATTCGATATAAATTCCCTAAATAGCACGGATATATAACGTTGTTTTTTAATCCTTATAAACGAGGAACAGGACGGAAAAATAGTCGAAATAATCGGGTAGCAGGTTTAAAAAACGCTTAAAAAGGATTTCGTGGATTTGGATAATTCCTGCGTATTCCCTTTCGTTTTCGGTAATAGCGGGGGTTTGGATAAAATAAGAAATTAATGTAATTCGTACGAGGGTAGGGTATTATGGGATTATTTTAGGCGTATATAGGCGGTTAGGGAATAAAAAGCCACAAATTTGGTGCATTATATAATATTTGGCGTTTTTGTAATAGGTGTCCGGATATTGTAAAAAGGCGGGCGTTTGCAACCATTTTTGGCGGAAAGGTACGGTGGCGTGCCATTAGGATTACGTGTATCGTTTAAATCCTGGCGTTAATATAAAGAGATACGATATTAAATTTTGCATTCGGTTACGTTTTTTATGTCCAAGGTCCTATACCTTGTCCAGAAAGTTGAAATTATTATATACGAAAAATAGTATTAGGTTACGAGCGATCCTTTTTAAATTTGTTTATATATTAATATATATATATATATATATATAAAAAATTATTATTGCTATTCGCGGTAAAAGCTAAATATAAATATGGATATTGCTAATAACGTATTCGGGTAACGGCGACAAACTGTTGGGTTTACCGTTTAATAGCTTTATAAAATAAACATATTCCAAACCCGGATAATATGTTTACAATACGTCGTAAAATTCCATTATTTATAAAATATAATACGAATGCGCGTAATAAATAATTGTTTTTTTGGGGGGAATATCCGTGGGTTAAAATCGCTAATATTAATATAACGCGTTAATCCTTTAACGTTAAAGGGTTTATAGTTTTTAAAAAGGTATTTGGTTCCAGGTGTACCACGTTCGAAATTTGTAACGATAAATAAAACGGGCGGTGGCCCCGGGAATGCAATAATAGTAAAAATATAAATTTATATAATATTGGCGTTTTAAACGGGATTTCCTGGGTGGACGTATCGAATATTTATTTAAATTAATCCATATCGTTCACGTTTTTGGCGGAACAATTTTTTATTCCCGAAAATTGGAAATTTGTGGGTTCGAACCGGTTAAAAAAGCGTAAATATTATATTAATTATTGCAATTCCCTGCGTAAAAAATCGGTTTTAATAGGCGTAGGAAATTTATTATTAAAACGGTATTCGACCCCATTAACGCGTAAACGTTTTCGGATTTAAAGGTTTCGTAATGTTTTTTTAAAAAAAAATATTCGCGACGGGGTAGGTCGGGTAATTTCGTGAAAATTTGCCGTTATTATTTAAACGTGGATAAATTGCGTAAAATTGGTGCGTCGGTAACGGTTACGCCAAAATTTGGTAATATTGCGAATAAATTTGGTTTCGGGGTTTATTTCCGCTTCGGATTCGGATTTTTTCGGTAATTGTTTTTAATCGATTAAAAAAGGCCTAAATTCCCATTTATTTTCAAATATACGATTGGGCGATAATAATTAAGATAACGATAAAAACGAAAATAATTGCGATATCGATGGAGGTAATAGGGTTAGGTTAAACGTAAAATATTGGGTTACAGGTTACGCGGATGGGAATATTTTTTCGGGTATATTTATTAGTATTATTGGAAATGTGTTTTCCATTGTTGGATTCGGGTTTTATTTGGTTTAATAATATATCGAATAAAGGTTAATATACGTAAATATATGGTATAATAGTAAAAACTTTTTATTTTTTTATGTGTCGGGGGAAATGGTGGTTGGCGATATCGCAGTATTGGGTGTTTTGTTGGTAATACCGCCATAAACGGCGAAATGCGATAAATTGTCTTTAAATTAGAACGAGCGCGATCTTTTCGGCCAATGTAATTGGTCGAAAAGCCATGTGGCTGAAAGGTATATGGAGCGCTCGGTCCCCACTGCGAAGCAGGGGGGTCTAGTCTGAGCATTGAGACTAGCATTCCGGACATCCGGATCGAAGATCTGCACCTACGGATTCGAACACGTAACTTATAATTTAGCCTTAGATTTATCACCTTTATAACCTTCATCGATTTAACGATTTAACGAATCGATTGTGCAACAATAATATATTATCTCTATTACCCGCTAGCAGACGGTTATCTGCCATTTCAACGTTCCATCAGCCTTATACGTGATCCACTTTTCCCCGCGTTCAAGATTAAGCTTATTCTATCTCGTAACCTCCTCACAAACCGCAACCCCGGTCCTAATAATCCGGAAAACTTTTGGAAAATGGTGTTTATACGTCAATTATAAAATATTAAACGCTATTATAATATGTGAGGAGGTTACGAGATAAAATAAGCTTAATCTTGAACGCGGGGAAAAGTGGATCACGTATAAGGTTAATGGAACGTTGAAATGGCAGGTAACCGTCTGCTAGCGGGTAATAGAAATAATATATTATTGTTGCACAATCGATTCGTTAAATCGTTAAATCGATAAAGGTTATAAAGGTAATAAATCTAAAGCTAAGTTATAAATTACGTGTTCGAATCCGTAGGTGCAGATCTTCGATCCGGATGTCCGGAATGCGGGGTTACGTTACATGATTTGGCCTTATTCATATGACTAACCTGCCGACCTATTGAGCCTAACGGCCCATTGAGCCTAACGGCTTATTGTGTTTATGCATGCACAGAAAATCTGCGATTACAACGGGATTCGAACCCACGCATTTCAACGTATATATGATATAGATTATGGTACGTGGATTATACCATTAAGCTCGATTAAATATGGCGTATTTGTTTTGTTGTTAAAACTATGAACAAAAACGTGATATATAAAGCTTTGTGTGTATAAACGCGTATACGTTTTATTTGTTATTTATTTTTTTATTCGATGCAGGGTGACTAATAAAATTAGCCCGTGCTAGCCGTTATAAAATAATGCAGGGTAGCTAATATAATTAGCCCTGTGCTAACCATGTTCACATACCCCCGTAATTTGTTTATTATATAAAATAGTAAACAAATTATCGAGTGGATACTTTTTATTTATTTATTTATTTATCGTTATATTCTGCAGCGTTATTGACATTTGCATAGGATAATAGATCCTTATGCAAAGGTCCGGGTACTGATTTGGTTAAAAAATCAGCTATATTTAATTTAATTGGTATATATTTCAACTCAACTAAATTATTATTTATAGCTTCGCGGCTAAAATGATATATTATATCAATATATTTAGATTTTTTATGAAATTCCGGGTTTTCCGCGAGCTTTATGGTAGACGTATTATCCACTAAAATTAAAGGGGTTTTAATATTAAAACCCAATTTTAATTTATTATTTATCTAATTTAGCATATTATTTAAATATATGGCTTCTTTAACGGCGTCCCGTAAAAGCATATACTCAGCTTCAGTCGACGATAAAGCTACCGTTTTTTAAAGTTGAAAAATCCAACTTATTATATTGTTATCGTTATTTATATTATAACTGTTGGACAAGTTAAATATATATTCAGTAGTGGACCGTCTTTAATTTAGGTCGTTAACCCAATCAGAGTCTGTATATCCCTTAATAAATAATATATTATCGTTATTTTTCTGGCTTTTATCCTGCAGGTTTATATTATTTATATTATTTATATTATTTATCAACTTTTCGTTAACGTTATTTTTATTGGATCCGTTATTGTTAACGTTATATTGGGATATATTATTAACGTTATATTGTAGGCCAAAAGTGGGATTTTTTAGCAGATATTTAAAAACATTTTCAAAAATTTTGAAATATTTAACACCAGGATTAACCATAAACCTGGCGGCTAAGCACGTGCAATATATTATATTTGGGCGGCTTTTTATTGCTAAATATAATAGTGAGCCTACTTTCTATTGGAAATTTTTAATTTCCTCTTTTGTAACTTTATATTTATTTATATCGAATTTTAAACCTGGTACCCCCGGAATGGTAAAAGGTTTTTCGTTATTTATAATATTGAATTTATTCAATATTTTATTGGTATAATCTTCCTGGCTAATAAAAGGGGTTTTATTGTTTTTATTTATCGTTATCCTATTACCCAAAACATTGGACACAGGTCCCATACATTCTATTTTTATATATTTGGATAATTTTTCATAAAGAATATCTAATAACGATAAATCAGTATTAAATACCAAAATATCGTCGACGTGGCAAACCATAATAATGCCAAAAAATTGGCTATTATTATCTTAATTTATATAGACGCCTTCGTCGTATGGGAAAACAATAAAACCTAACTTTATCAACGTTTTGGTAAAGTATTTATACCAAAGTCCAGGCGCTTGTTTTAAACCATACAGGGCTTTATTTAATTTACCCACTTTATTTATATACTTTTTATCTATATATAGCCCTATAGGTAACTTTATATATATTTCGGTATCGATATCTGCGTGTAAAAACGCGTTCTTAACGTTATATTAAATAACGTACCACCCTTTATATAATGCTAGCATTATAAATATATATTAGGTTTTTGTTCTACAAGTTGTAAAAAAGGTATCCAGGTAATCAATACCCATAATTTGGTGGAATCCCTATACTACCCATCTGGCTTTATAACGATACCGGTTATTAATATCCGTAATAAAACGAATATTATTTATATTGTTCAAGGGTTTTTTCTTAAAAACCCAGCGCCCAGTTATAGCTATTTTATTTGGAAGTAAATCCGTTATAGTAAAGGTATTGGATTCTGTTAAGCTATTATTTTCGTCTTTGCAAACCTGCAGCCAATTTTCCCAATTTTGGCTTTCCATGGCTTGTTTATAGGTATTCGGTTTTATTAACGAATTTGTTATTAATACGTAATTATCTTCGTTAAAATTAAATTTTAACGATTTATTGATATCACGTATCGTAAATAGAACGTTATTATATATTTTATATTTTGCAGAATTTATTGGGGGTTTATTTTTTATATTTATTTTTATAGACGAATTGTTAGCTCCTTGGGGATTATTGTTATTGGTAATAAGGTTGTTTTTATCTGCATTATTAACGTTATTCGCGTTATTAACGTTATTAATGTTATTTTTATCAACGTTATTATTATTCATATTTGTATTATTTACTGGATTTACCTCGAAATTTGGTAAAAAGAATTCGATTTCGTTTATATTATTATTATTTATATTGGTATTTTCGTTGTTTATATGTGGATAAAATTTATCCGTTATAAAGGTAATATCCCTAACCAGGAGACATTTCCTTTTATATAGGTCCCATATTTTATATATTTTTATATTAGGTGTAAAACCTACTAAAATACCAATTTTATTTCGAGGTTCAAGCTTCTGTTTATCATGGTTATCGTTATAGTAAATAATACATCCCCAAAGTTATATATAATTATTTACGTAAATTGCATTATTATTTACATTATTTTCACTTATATTGTGAAATATATTGGCTGGCGTCTGCATATTTAAAATCGTATATGGGGTGTTATTATATAGGTATACAACGGCTAATAAAACCTCACCCCATAAATAATTAGGTGCTTTGCTATTAAATAACGTAGCCCTAACCTTATTAAATAGGGTTAAATTTATACGTTTTATTAACCCATTTGGCTTTTTTGTATATGCAGGCGTAAAATAGTGTATAATACCGTTATTTTGGAACGCAATCTTAAATTAATTACTTATATATTCGCCTCCATTATCGGTAAAAAACTCTTTTATTATTCTTTTACCATTTATATTAACGGTATTATTATCCATTTATTTCTTATATATGTTAAATGCTTTTAGGGTATCAGCCTTTGTTTTTAATAATGCAACACGCAAATAACGTAATTCATTATCCAAAAACGTTATATAATATTTATAATAATTATACGTGGGTGGATTTATAGGTCCACCTAAATCGGAATAAATTCTGTCTAATATATTATAATTTATAATATTTGCAAAAATCCTGTTTATTTTCCGATTGGATTTTGCAGCTAAACAAATCTCACGCGTATATTTATTATAATTATATATATCGTCTTTGGATATCTTTATTTTATTTATCTTTATTAACTGCAATAGGGGTGTTAACCCTATATACCCATATTAAACGTGTAATTTATATATTGCATTGGAAAAAATATCGTTATTATTCGACTTTTCTTCCGCATATAATATACAATTATTTTCCACAATTTGGGTAGGTAAAATATATAGCCCATTATTTTTATAACCTTCTGTTATTTTATGTTTATATTCTTTATGTATCACTATTACTTTATTATTTATAAAGGTTATAATATAGTTATGTAATTGTGCAGCAAAAAGTATATTAAGCCCAAATTCTGGTACATAGTACACGTTATTTATAATTTCTATTATACCTGTATCATTAAACTTAACTTTTATAATTCCCATTTTATTTATATTTAAATGGGAAGCATTACCCCATTTGACAGTCGTATTTATATTTTCAACGTTTGTTAAATATTATATATTGCAACATGTATAAATTGTTGCTGCACTGTTTATAATAAAATTGGAGGATTTTATAGTAGAGTGCAATACAATATGTGGATTAAAGTTAGAATAAATTAAATTTGGAACAAACGTTGCAAAACAATAATGTCCCAAATTCAAATAATTAGCTTTATTCCCGTTATTGGGGTAATTATTTTTATAACTATAATTATAAATATAATTATAATTATAATTATTAATGGGTAAAAAATTTACCTTATTATTAACCTTATTGAATGCTAAAAGTTCATTTAACGATACGGTATAATATTTATTAATATTATCCTCACCACGACATTTATTTAAAGTATTGGCAAAAAGTAGATTTACCATATATGTATCTAAATTATGCCGTAGCTTTTAAATAATATTCTGTGCAAAAAAGGTCCAATTTTGATTTAAAATATTTAATACCCAGGTTATAATAACCTTATTTTAAGTAATTAAACCTTTAAATTTCAAAACTAAATATAACTTTTTTATTTTATTCAAATAAACTTCGATATTATTAAACGATTTTGGTACAGCCGAATAAAATTCCTTTAATAAAAGGAAATCCGAAATATAGCCTTCAGGATTATATATATTTTTTAATTTATTCCAGGTTTCGTACGCAGAAATGCATTTTTTTATATATCAAAGAGGTTTATTATCGCACAGTGATTTTATAAAAGCTAAAACCAGCGTATCTTTGTTTGTATAATCCAAAGGTTCAAAGGTATTACTACCACTCTGGATACCACTGGGGATACCAATAGGTTCCATATTATTATTAGCATCGAAACTAGTAATAACTCCCTCCTTTTGCTCCAGGGTACATGCGAATCCCTTCACTTCCAAAGCCGCTTGAACGCGAATAGCCCAAATAACGTAATTCTCGGTGCCTTTAAGGGTTACCATTGGGATTTTGTCGAAAATAACCATCTTAAATAAAAGGTCTCTTATTTATATTGTATCTCGGTAACAGTCGGGGTTAGGGTCGAAAGGGTTGCTCGGTTGAATAGGTTTTGGGAAGGGCTTTCGGACGGTATAGGTCGCGTATCGATAGGACGAATAGCGGTGAAGATATAGGCGAGTGTTTGTTAAGGTATATAGGTAGGTATAGGTAAAGGTCGGGTTTTTTCGACGGCGCGTGCGATTCCGGTTTCGGTAATGAGACCGTTGGATAGAGCGTGAATAAAGCTATCGAATGGTATAAGGCTCGGGTTAATCCGAAAGAGGGCTGAAAAATAGTCGATGGATTTGATGGTATTGGTATCGATCTCGTTGGTATAAGCTAATCCGGGCTCATAACCTGTAAAGAGGTTACGAAATAAAATAAGCTTAATTTTAAACGCGGGGAAAAATGGATCACGTATAAGGTTAATGGAACGTTAAAATGGCAAATAACCGTTTGCTAACGGGTAATAAAGATAATATATTGTTATTGCACAATCGATTCGTTAAATCGTTGAATCGATAAAGGTTGTGAAAGTAATGATTTTAAGGCTAAATTATAAATTACGTGTTCGAATCCGTAGGTGCAGATTTTTGATCCGGATATCCGGAATGCGGGGTTACGTCATATGATTTGGCCTTATTCATATGACTAACCTGCCGACCTATTGAGCTTAACGGCCCATTAAACTTAACGGCTTATTGTGCTTATGCATGCATAGAAAATTTGCGACCACAACGGGATTCGAACCCACGCATTTCAACGTATATATGATATAGATTATGGTACGTGGATTATACTATTAAGCTCGATTAAATATGGCGTATTTCTTTTGTTGTTGAAACTATGAACAAAGACGTGATATATAAAGCTTTGTGTGTATGAACGCGTATACGTTTTATTTGTTATTTATTTATTTATTCGATGCAGGGTGACTAATAAAATCAGCCCGTGCTAGCCGTTATAGAATAATGCAGGGTAGCTAATATAATTAGCCCTGTGCTAGCCATGTTCACATAATATAGGACCGGTATTTTTTATTATTAATTAAAAAAATATTCCGCTCCTTATCCGGAATAAAATAATTTATTAAAATAAACGTACGCGCAATTTTCTATAAATTACGCGTGGCCGAAAAAAATAAACATTTTACAATTTTTCGCATAAGATTCGGATTATTCGAATAATTAATATATTGATTCGGATTAGCGGGCGCCCCGGCGACGTTTTAGCGATATATTAACGACGTTTTCGGGAATATATTGGACAATTATATATTAATATATTTGGACGATATTTTGATTTATACGTCCGGTTTTAAAACGGATTATTGGCGGAAAATTACCTATATTTTAGGAAAATTAAAAAAAGCGGGTTTAAATTTGGATTTCGATAAAAACGCGTTCGCAATTATTTCCGTTAAATATTTGGGGCTTGTTATATACGTTAATATAGGCGTGGAAACCGATTTGGAAAAATTACGCGCGATCCGGGAATGGAAAACCCCGACGAAATTACGAAAATTACGCGGTTTCCTAAAATTCGCAAATTTTTACCGGGATTTTATAAACGGATATTCGGGTTTAACGGCGTTTTTATTTCAATTTACTAAAAAAAATACCGTTTAAATAAACGCCGGAAAAAAACGCTGTTTCTAAAATATTTAAACAAATATTTTTATAAACGCCAATATTGGCCCAATAAAACGACGAAACGGAAACGAAAATAAAAACGGATTATTCCGGCGCAATTATTGGGGGGATATTGGTATAAAAAAGGAAAAACGGGTTATAAAAACCGGTAATATTTTATTCCGCTAAATTAACGACGGCCTAACGCAATTATATTATTTATGATAAAAAATTATTCGCGGTCGTCCATTATTTGCAAATATAAGAAACGGAATTACGTAATATCCGTTCCTTTTTTATTATTTTCACGGATTATAGAACGTTCGAATATTTTACAAAACCGAAAATAATATCGGAACGGTAAATACGGTGGACCGAAATCCTATCCAAATTTAATTACGTTTTAAAATACCGACCAGGGAAATACGCGATAATCCCCGACGCGTTATCGAAACGGGAGCAGGACGAAACCAACGAAAAAAGGAAAACGACAATATCACGCCCAAACCTAATATAATTATAATTGGTATTTTTTAAATATTATTACAAAATATATTACCGGCGGTCCCGGAAAAAAAATTTATTTTCCAATAATTTTATATAATAGGATTTTGGAACGAAATAGTGGAAAAAAACCCGGTATACGTTTAAAAACGTAACGCGGTTTAACAAAATATAAGACGATTCCCACCCGAAACCGAAACGATAATATAAATAACGGATTATTTAATAAATATTTCCGGTACGTTATTATATAAAGACCGTTTTTAATTACCCAATTAAAAGCCTTTAATTACGGCAATTTTGCAACGAACCCACGAATCCCCAATAATTAGTTATTGCGGTAAAAATAACATATTTACGATCCTGGTTCGAAATTATTATTGGAATGGAATAACCGAATATATCCGACGATTCGTACGCAATTACAATATATACCGCAGGATAAAACTATTGAAACGACGTAAATAAAAACTATTATAACCCCTACCAATACCGGACAAATTTTGAAAATAAATTTCCATCGATTTTATAACGGACTTCCCAAATAACAATACGGACGTACCGCGTTATATAATAATTATAATTAATAAATTTTCCAAATATATCCAATTAAAAGCGATGGATTCGATAAAAACCGAAATTTGCGCCGCAAAATTCGTTTCCATTTAATGGCGGTTTAAAGGTTTTTTTAACGCAATTATATCGGACCGGGGGTCGGATTAGGTAAAAAGTATTTAATCGGAATTATACCGATAAATAAAAATTTTACAATTATTATCGACGTTTTACTGTTTAAAAACGGACGGGGGTACGGAACGGATTAATTAGGAAATATAATATTATTTAAATATTTTCGTGGTATTTAACCAAATAAATTGGCCCGGATATTTATCCGCCGTTTAATTAACGTTAAATAATAGGAATTCGTTAATTACGGGAATTAATTTTAATAAATTATTATTGGGATACGAAATAAACGCGGTCCCGATAATATAGATAAACGGACGACCGGGTTCCACGCCCAAAAATCGCGCGAATTTATTTTTATAATACCTGAAAAACGGCATAAACGTGGCCCACGCCGTTATAATTTATATATAAGAACGTTACAAAAAACGCGAATAAAATACGGAAACCAGCGGACCGTTTTAAAATAAAGGATAAAATGTTTTTTAATTTACGGAACGTCAACATTAATCGCCCGAATAAAAAATTTGATTTCGTGGCGAATAAATATACGGTTATAACGATTTTTACATTATTACTAATTACGTTAAACGTCCCAAAAGAAATCCACCCCATTTTCTACGTAAAATTAATTAAAAAGGCCGCGGACGATTTATTACCGTCCCAAATTCGTACCGATATTAAACCCGGCCCGTTATTAATTTTATCCGATTTAAATAACGAAACCGCGGAAAAATAAATAATAGAAAAAATCCTAGCCGCGAAAAACGTAATAAAAAAAACGTAAATGCAAAATTTTAATAAAATGGAAAAAATACGACGAACCCACGTAAAAAAATTTAATAACGGTGGAAAATATACGGGTATTGGACGGATTCGAAAAAAAATAAAAACCGGCCCAAATAAATAATAACCTAATATTAAAACGACGTTAATAATTAAATATCCAACCGGACCAAAATTTTATTATAATTAATTAAAAAATCGATAATTCCCCGGAAAAAAAACGACGCGGTAAACTTAAAATAAATATTAATTTAATTAAACGTACGGTAAAAAAAATACGCAAAAATAAATTTTTTACCGGTGCGAAATATAATAAAAATAAACCGATAATTATATAAACCGCGCCCATTTTTAGGGCGGCGTGACCGCATCCCACCCACCCAATTTTTAAATTAAATAAATATATATAAAACGAAACCATAATTTTGCGCGGCGATAAAATATTAATTAAAAACCGAATTATACGTTTCCGATTCACCATTTAAATTTCTTTTTTCTTTACTTCCTTTTTTTATTTTAACGTCCTCCTTTTTTATTTTATTATTTTCCGCGTCGTTTTTAAAAACCGGGAATTCCTATCATTTATCGAATTGGTCAACCTTCCGCAATAAAACGGTATAACGTCGGGTAATATTTTCAATTAAAAAAGGTTTACGACGGAACCTTTTAAAAAACGGGTTTTTACCCATATTATAACCAAAAACACGAAAACGCGACAAAATAAGAGCACGGGAGCGCGAAAAATTAAATATATACCGAATCGGGGTACGAGCAAAACGAAATACGACGGGGTAACGCGAAAAAAAAGTTTCGAAACGTCGACGGGGCGTAATAATAATAGGGGCGAAAAAGCGTAAAGAATGCGCGGGGCGAAATTGGCGTATAAAAACAGCGGGGGAAAAGGTTAAAACGGTAATTAAAATAACGAAAATATTATTATTTCGGCGCGTTTTCTCCAAATTTTTTTTATAACGCGACGTATTGCGTTTTTAAAAAATTTAAAAATTAATAACGTTATCGAAACAATTATATATTAAAAAAATTAAACGTATTTCCAAATAAATAAAACCGCGTGCGAAAGTTTGTACTAATTAACGGCTATAATTACCGCCGTTATAAAAGAAAAATATTAAATATAATAGCAAAAATAACAGTTTTAACAAAGGTCGTCGCGGCCCCGGAATTGGCCATTTTATCTTATACGTCCTAATAAACGCGGACCCAATTAATATACGCGGTAAAAAAATTTCGAAATAATACGGTATTTTTACAAAAAAACTTTTTATTATCCACGACGGTGTTTTTAACTAAAAATTGGACGATATAACGATTATTATAAATCGTGGTTTTTAATTTTCGCAGGCGGCGGCAAAAAAACAGGGTTAAAAACATAAACGGTTTTGCTATAATAATAATACGATTTTTTAATATTAAAATATCGTTAATAAACAATACCGTCGGGGGTAAAACCATATTCCCAAATTTTATTAATTTTGGATGCTTTTATACAAAAAACGCAAAAAATAAATATAGTTTCCGGAACGGTATATTCGTCGTTATTTGAATTACCCTGGAACCCCGCGGTACCGATAACGCGACGAAAACGTTGCAAATATAAATTATCAATACTACCCAATCGGTATTTAATTGATACAATTTACAAATGGGCGACCGTTATCGTTATACGACGAAGGTAATTAACCATTACGGTGGGGAAACCGGTTATTTTCACCACCGGTATTAATTTATCCAAACGCCATTTATAATGCGATTAAAAAAATAAAAGCCCGGAATATAATAACGGCGGGCTAATAGCGATAAATAACGATATAAATAATAAATAAAAACGAATAAAAAACGAAAATGGACGAAATAAAAACAATATAAATAAAAAACAGGGCGAAAGGAAAACGGGAAAAAATTGATAAAATGGTAAAAAAAAGGAAACGGGGATAAAAAAAATTCGAATAAAAGAAAAATTAAAAAATAAAAAAAACTAGGACGATAACGCGGGAAAAATACGAAAAATAAAAACCGCAACCACTACGGGAAATAAATTGTATTAATAAATAAATAAACCTATACCGCCCAAAATAAAAAGAAAATAAACCGCGATAACCACCCGTAAACGGTAAATACGATAAAAAAACCACGATATAATCGCAACCAAAGGCGGGAGGATAAAATTCGACCACGGATTTATACCATTTAAAATTAGGAGAAAACGAACCACGATAACCGCCCGTAAACGGAACCGGGGATAAAAAACCCGCGATATAACCGCGGCCGAAAATAAAAAAATAAAACCCGACCACGGGTTTATACCACCCGGAATAATGGACGGGTAAATTATAATAAGGTACGCGCCCGTTGGATTGCCCTTATACCTCCAAATAGGGATTATACCCGATAAAAAACGGGCGAATACGGGTTATATTATAAATTCGTACCTAAAATACGTATTACGTAATAAAATATAAAAGCGGGTTAGGGATAATATATAAAGGGAAGGATATTACCACGACCCGGACATACACTTTTTCCTCCCTTCTTCCCCAACGTTAATAATAATACCAACAAGGATACTTAACGGTCTCAAGGCCGTTGGTTTACCCTATAACATGTATAGGGTAATTAATAAGTATTTAATACCGATTTTATACCAAAAATTGAATTAAAATTGAAAATATTCGTATTTTGGGCGATTTACGCATTCGAAATACCCTATATAATATACCTAATTTGGACTATTACCAACGAATAGCCAAATTAGCTATCTGGTTTAATAATTAATTCCGTGGGTTAATATTATGCAAATCAGGGGTTTAAATCCGGGGGTTATTACAATTTTGGGGGTTTTTTCCAATTCGGGGGTTCGTCCATTTCGGGGGTTACAGGTCGGTATAAAGGGTTTAATCATCCAGGGGGTTTATATCGGGAATTTGAATCGGGTTGGGACATAAAAGGGATCTTTTTTTTAGGGTTTTATCCTTTTTTTATATATTTGTTTTTTCCGACTTTATGTAAATAATAGCAAAAAGAAGGGGGTGTTAATTAAATGCGTTATTCACCATATAATGGGTCCACTTTTATTTATATATAAACCATAATAGATAATACCGAAATGGGGTTGTTGAAATTGTTAAATTTTTTATTATATTTTGTATATTGCAGGAGTTGCGATTTAAAGTTAGCGAATGGGGTTTCACCTTATACCGGGTTTAATACTCACCCTGTATTTATGAGTTAGCTACGCTGTATTGGGTTAAAGTTTTCACCAAATTAGCAAATTAGTGCGAACCTAAAGATGGTTTGTATGGAAATAAGGGTGTTTTCTTAACAACGTATATAAAATAATTTTTCGGAAAATCGTGTGCGGCACCGGAACGTTTTCTGGCGTGCGGACCCCCATTGCGATATCGGAAAGTATATAAGGGAGATAAAGCAGAATCTCCCCCACCAATGAATTAAATCTATTAATGCTAAAATTAGTGAATTTAGTGCATATAAACCCTGTAATTACAGGCTTTTACAACGCAACTAGCACCACGCCGCACCTAGGCTAATGCCTAACCCCCTGTTAGCAACTTATATTGTTAACAGACCTTATTTATATTTGGTGCAGCGGCCAAACGGCGGAATAATGTTGTAGCAAATATGAGAAAATGAAAGTTGAATTTATTTACCAGCGAAACAAAAATAGAAATAAACTAAATAAAGGATAGGGCGCAAAATTGAAAAATAACGATTAGCGGTTTTAATAATAACGATGAAATTAAAACCAAAAACTTACTTTCGTCGGAAAAATCGTTAGAAGAAAATATAATAGCGAAAATCAAATAAAACTTAAATTAATTAATAAAAAGGGCAGACAAAATGATAAATGAACAGCAAAACGGCCAACGAAAATAATTGCCAAAAAGTAATCTGAGAAAATGTTAAAAGTTTTGAAAAATTATTACAACCACGTATTAAAATTCGTGGCAGGAAAAGGCCTTTTTATAAACAAAACAAATTGACAAAAGTTTGCAATTAATTAATAACGACGTCGATGCGATTAAATAATAAAATAAATAAATAATGAGAACGTTAAACGAAGTTGTTTAGAATCATTGTCGTAAAAGGAGGTTACGTAATTAATAATCATAATAATAGGAGTATATAACGGGTTGCGGAAAGTAAAGGCGCAACGAATAAATATTAAAACTATTTTTAAAAAATATATCGCAAATTGTATGGCTGTTTTTGTTATTTTCGATTTACAGATTGTTATTGCGATTGGAATGGAGGTTATTGACCGCGTGCAGAAAAGAAAGATTTGTGAACATGGCTAGCACAGGGCTAATTATGTTAGCTACCCTGCATTATTTTATAACGGCTAGCACGGGCTAATTTTATTAGTCACCCTGCATCGAATAAATAAATAAATAACAAATAAAACGTATACGCGTTCATACACACAAAGCCTTATATATTACGTCTTTGTTCATAGTTTCAACAACAAAACAAATACGTCATATTTAATCTAGCTTAATGGTATAATGCACGTACCATAATCTATATCATATATACGTTGAAATGCGTGGGTTCGAATCCCGTTGTGGTCGCAGATTTTCTGTGCATGCATAAGCACAATAGGCCGTTGGGCTCAATAGGTCGGCAGGTCAGTCATATGAATAAGGCCAAATCATGTGACGTAACCCCGCATTCCGGACATCCGGATCGAAGATCTGCACCTACGGATTCGAACACGTAGTTTACAATTTAGCCTTAGATTTATCACCTTTATAACCTTTATCGATTTAACGATTTAACGAATCGATTGTGCAACAATAATATATTATTTCTATTACCCGTTAGCAGACGGTTATTTGCCATTTTAACGTTCCATCAGCCTTATACGTGATCCACTTTTCCCCGCGTTTAAAATTAAGTTTATTCTATTTCGTAACCTCCTCACAGGTTATAAGCCCGGATTAGCTTATACCAACGAAATCGATACTAATACCATCAAATCCTAGTCTCAGTGCTTAAACTAGACCCCCCTGCTTCGCAATGGGGACCGATCGCTCCATGTACCTTTCAGCCACATGGTTTTTCGACCAATTACATTGGCCGAAAAAATCGCGCTCGTTCTAGTCTGAGGACATCTTATCGCATTTCGCCGTTTATAGCGGTACCACCAACGATAATTTGTCGCATTTCGCCGTTTATAACGGTATTATTAATAATATACCTAATGTTGCGATATCGCTAATGATTATTTTGTTAATATAAGGATAATTTGTGGTATTCTGCCGTTTATAGCGGGTATATATAAAATATTCGCATTATAATGGTAAAAGAAAATAGTGTACCCATAATATGCAATTAAATATTCGTATAAAAAAAGAAATAAAAATTATAAAAATATATAGTAATTTGCGTTAGATTTATTGGAGTTTGCTGAGTATTTAAATGCCGGCCGCGTTTTTATAGCTACTGTATTTGGAAAGATATTAAAATATTAAATAAAATCTGTAATTTTTTATTATGTTTAATTTTTGTTTTAAATAATGGTATGCAATAATTATTTTGATTTAGTTTACAGCCTTTATACCTTAGTAAACCTAATATTGCAAAATGCATGCAATTATCGATTAAAACAAAAGTTTTATTAATATTTTTATATAAATTAACAATTTGTTAAAAAATTAAATAATTTACGCAAATATTGGTAAAATGAAAATATTTTCATTTTATATATTTTTTAACCAATTTGCTAGTAGATTTTGTATAAGTTTTTTTTTATAAATTTTATTCAATTAAAAAAAGCAAAAAATACAAAAAAACACAAATTTAGCATTTTTTTATATATAAATATAAAAAGGGCCGGTATTGCACATCGGGTTTTAGTTAACGTTTATTTATATATATAATCCATTTTTTCAAATTTTGGTTTTATTAATGTTAAAATTGGTAAAAATGTAAAAGCATTTCGATGGTAAAATATATATAAAATTGGATATATCTTACCTATCCGCATATTTAAGGGCTTATATAATTAGGTATACGTACAAAAATGTGATATTATATTAAGTATATATATGCCACCCCCCACGTGCAAAAACCACAAAATTTTGCTGCAAAACAAAAATAATATAAAATTAATTAAATAAAACAAAAGAATTTATAAAATACACATTTACCATTTGTTTTTATTAAACAGTTTTCAAAACCGATATTATAGATACGATTGGATTTGGACGTTTATTTATATACGTAATCGAATTTCTGAAGTTTTGGTTTCATTATCGTTAAAATTGGTAAAAATATAAACGAGTTTCGATTGTAAATTATATATAAAAAAATATATATTTTGCCTATCCGTTTATTTAACTGTTTATATAATCCGATAAAAGCACCAAAATTTCTTATAGCGATATATATATATACGACCCTCCACGTGCAAAAAGTATAAAATTTGGTCAAAAATTAAAAATAATATTAAAAAAAATCGAAAATCGAAAAAAAAATCGAAAAAACAGTACCGCCATAAACGGATTAAGGGCGGGCTATATCCAACTTTTAATTGGCGTACCGGGTTCAAAAAATTTTAAATTTATGAAAAAAGCCTAATAATTCCTATTTTCAACGATATTTTCTTTTTTCGATATTTTGCGTAATTGTGGAATAATAAAGGAATGTCGGTCGCAAAAAGGCCAAAAATACCGCTATAAACGGCGAAAATCGACAAGTTGTCCTCAGACCTAAACCAGAGCGTTCTTTGGATGGACCCACAGGTATATTGCGAAGCCGTAATTGAGCCACGCTCAATTGTGGAGCTCTGGGCTTCAGGGATGAGCCCTGAGACTAATCAAATCCATCGATTATTCTTTAGCCCTATCTCGGATCAACCCGAGCCTTATACCATTCGATAGCTTTATTCACGCTCTATCCAACGGTACAACTGCCGAAACCGGAATCGCACGCGCCGTCGAGAAAACCCGACCGTTATATTGCACCCTCCTATACCTACCTATATACCTTAACAAACACTCGCCTATATCTTCACCGCTATTCGTCCTATCGATACGAAACCTATACCGTCCGAAAGCTCATTCCAAAACCTATCCAACCGAGCAACCCTTTCGACCCTAACCCCGACCGTTACCGAAATACAATACAAACAAAAGACCCTTTATTTAAGATGGCTACTTTCGACAAAATCCCAATAGTAACCCTTAAGGGCACCGAAAATTACGTTATCTGGGCTATTCGCGCCCAAGCGGCCTTGGAAGTGAAGGGACTCGCTTGTACCCTGGAGCAAAAGGAGGGAGTTATTATTAGCTTCGACGCTAATAATAATATGGAACCCACTGGTATCCCCAGTGGTATCCAAAGTGGTATTATTAATAATAATAATAATAATACCTTTAAACCTCTTGATTATACAAACAAAAATACGTTGGCTTTAGCCTTTATAAAATCATTGTGCGATAATAAACCTTTTTTATATATAAAAGAATGCATTTCTGCGTACGAAGCCTGGAATAAATTAAAAAATATATATAATCCTGAAGGCTATACTTCGGATTTCCTTATATTAAAGGAATTTTATCCGGCCGTACCAAAATCGTTTAACAATATCGAGGTTTATTTGAATAAAATAAAAGAGTTATATTCAGTTTTGAAATTTAAAGGTTTAATTACTTAAAATAAGGTTATTATAACCTGGGTATTCAATATTTTAAATCAAAATTAAACCTCTTTTGCACAAAATATTATTCAAAAGCGACGGCATAATTCAGATAAATATACGGTAGATTTCCTTTTTGCCAATATTTTAAATGAATGTCGTGGTGGGGATAATATTAATAAACATTATACCGTATCGTTGAATGAACTTTTAGCCTTCAATAAGGTTAATAATGAGGTAAATTCTTTACCCATTAATAATTATAATTATAATTTTATTTATAATTATAGTTATAATAATAATTACCCCAATAACGGGAGTAAAGCTGACAAATTGAATTTGGGACACTACTGTTTTACAACGTTTGTTCCAAATTTAATTTATTCTAATTTTAATCCACATATTGTATTGCACTCTACTATAAAGTCGTCCAATTTTATTATAAACAGTGCAACAACAATTCATACATATTGCAATATATAATATTTAACAGACGTTAAAAATATAAGTACGACTGTCAAATGGGGTAATGCTTCCCACTTAAATATAAATAAAATGGGAATTATAAAAGTCAAGTTTAATAATACAGGTATAACAGAAACTATAAATAACGTGTACTATATACCAGAATTTGGGTTTAATATACTTTTTATTGCACAACTACATAATTACATTATAACCTTTATAAACAATAAAATAATAATAATGCATAAAGAACATAAACATAAAATAACAGAAGGTTATAAAAATAATGGGCTATATATTTTACCTACCCAAATTATGGAAAATAATTGTATATTACATGCGGAAAAAAAGTCGAATAATAACGATATTTCTTCCAATACGATATATAAACTACACGTTAAATATGGGCATATAGGGTTAACACCCCTATTGCAGTTAAAAAAAATAAATAAAATAAGAATATCCAAAGACGATATATATAATTATAATAAATATATATGTGAGATTTGCTTAACTGCAAAATCCAATCGGAAAATAAACAGGACTTCTGCAAATATTATAAATTATAATATATTAGACAAAATCCATTCCGATTTAGGTGGACCCATAAATCCACCCACGTATAATTATTATAAATATTACATAACGTTTTTGGATAAAAAGTCACGTTATTTACGTGTTGCATTGTTAAAAACAAAGGCTGATGCCCTAAAGGCATTTAATATATATAAAAAACAAATGGATAATAATACCGTTAATATAAATGGTAAAAGAATAATAAAAAAGTTTTTTACCGATAATGGAGGCGAATATATAAGTAACCAATTTAAAATTGCGTTATAAAATAACGGTATTATACACCATTTTACGCCTGCATATACAAAAGAGCCAAATGGGTTAATAAAACGTATAAATTTAACCCTATTTAATAAGGTCAGGGCTATGCTATTTAATAGCAAAGCACCTAATTATTTATGGGGTGAGGTTTTATTAACCGCTGTATACCTATACAATAACACCCTATATACAGTTTTAAATATGCAAACGCCAGCCAATACATTTCACAATATAAATGAAAATAATATAAGTAATAATGCAATTTACGTAAATAACTATACACAATTTTGGGGATATATTATTTATTATAACGATAACCATAATAAAAAGAAACTTAAACCTCGAAATAAAATTGGTATTTTAGTAGGTTTTACACCCAATATAAAAATATATAAAATATGGGACCCATATAAAAGGAAATGTCTCCTGGTCGGGGATATTACCTTTATAACGGATAAGTTTTATGCATATATAAACAACGAAAATACCAATATAAATAATATAAACGAGGTCGAATTCTCTTTACCAGATTTCGAAGTAAATCCAATAAATAATTTAAATATAAATAAAAATAATAACGTTGATAAAAATAACATTAATAACGTTAATAACGCGAATAACGTTAATAATGCTGATAAAAACAACCTTATTACCAATAACAATAATCCCCAAGGAGCTAACAATTCGTCTATAAAAATAAATATAAAAAATAAACCCCCAATAAATTCTGCAAAATATAAAATATATAATAACGTTCTATTTACGATACGTGATATCAATAAATCGTTAAAATTTAATTTTAACGAAAATAATTACGTATTAATAACAAATTCGTTAATAAAACCGAATACCTATAAACAAGCCATGGAAAGCCAAGATTGGGAAAATTGGCTGCAGGCTTGCAAAGACGAAAATAATAGCTTAACAGAATCCAATACCTTTATTATAACGGATTTACCTCCAAATAAAATAGCTATAACTGGGCGCTGGGTTTTTAAAAAAAAAGCCCTTAAATAATATAAAGAATATTCGTTTTATTACGGATATTAATAAACGGTATCGCTATAAAGCCAAATGGGTAATACAGGGATTCCACCAAATTATGGGTGTTAATTACCTGGATACCTTTTCTACAACTTATAGAACAGAAACCTGGCATATATTTATAATGCTAGCATTACATAAAGGGTGGTACGTCATTTAATATGACGTTAAAAACGCGTTTTTACACGCAAATATCGATACCGAAATATATATAAAGTTACCTACAGGGCTATATACAAATAAAAAGTATATAAACAAAGTGGGTAAATTAAATAAAACCCTGTATGGTTTAAAACAAGCGCCTAAATTTTGGTATAAATACTTTACCAAAACGCTGATAAAGTTAGGTTTTACTGTTTTCCCATACGACGAAGGCGTATATATAAACCAAAATAATAATAGCCAATTTTTTGGCATTATTATGGTTTGCCACGTCGACGATATTTTGGCATTTAATGCTAATTTATCGTTATTGGATATTCTTTATAAAGAATTATCCAAATATATAAAAATAGAATGTATAGGACCTGTATCCAATTTTTTAGGTAACAGGATAATTATAAATAAAAACAATAAAACCGCTTTTATTAGCCAGGAAGATTATACCAATAAAATATTGAATAAATTCAATATTATAAATAACGAAAAACCTTTTACTATTCCGGGGGTACCAGGCTTGAAATTCGATATAAATAAACATACAGCTACATAAGAGGAAATCAAAGATTTCCAACAAAAAATAGGCCCTTTATTATATTTAGCAATAAAAAGCCGCCCAAATATAATATATTGCGCGTGCCTAACCGCCAGGTTTATGGCTAATCCTGGGGCTAAACATTTCAAGATTTGTGAAAATGTTTTTAAATATTTGCTAAAAAATCCCACTTTTGGCCTACAATTTAACGTTAACAATAACAAATCCAATAAAAATAACGTTAACGAAAAGGTAATAAATAATATAAATAGCATAAATAATATATATAATATATATAACCTGCAGGATAAAAGCTAGAAAAATAACGATAATAGATTATTTATTAAAGGATTTATAAACTTTAATTGGGTTAACGACCTAAATTAAAAACGTTCCATTACTGGATATATATTTAACCTGTCCAACGGTTATAATATAGGAAACGATAATAATATAATAAATTGGACTTTTCAACTTCAGAAAACGGTGGTTTTATCGTCGAATGAAGCTAAGTATATGGTTTTACGGGACGCCGATAAAAAGCCATATATTTAAATAATATGCTAAATTATATAAACAATATTTCAAAATTAAGTTTTAACATTAAAACCCCTTTAATTATAGTAAAAAATACGTTTGCTATAAAGTTTTCGGAAAACCCGGAATTTTATAAAGATCTAAATATTTCGATATAATATATCATTTTAACCGCGAAACTATGAATAATAATTGAATTAAGTTGAAATATATACTAACTAAATTAAATATAGCTAATTTTTTAACGAAATTAATACCCGGACCTTTATACAAAGATCTATTATCCTATGCAAATATTAATAACGGTGCGAAAAATAACGATAATTAAATAAATAAATAAAATGTATCCATTTGATAATTTATTTATTATTTTATATAATAAACAAATTACGGGGGCATGTGAATATAGTTAGCGCAGGGCTAATTATATTAGCTACCCTGCATCAACTTATAACGGCTAGCACGGGCTAATTTTATTAGCTACCCTGCATCGAATAAATAAGTAAATAACAAATAAAACCTATACGCGTTTATATACATAAAGCTTTATATATTGCGTTTTTGTTCATAGTTTTAATAATAAAACAAATACATTATATATAATCTAGCTTAATAGTATAATGCATGTACTATAATCTATATTATATATACGTTGTTAAAGTGCGTGGGTTCGAATCCCGTTATGGTCGCAGATTTTCTGTGCATATATAAGCAGAATAGGCCGTTAGGTTCAATGGGCCGTTAGGCTTAATAGGTCGGCAGGTTAGTTACATAAATACGGCCAAACTATGTGACGTGAACCCGCATTCCGGACATCCGGATCGAAAATCTGCACCTACGGATTCGAACACGTAATTCATAATTTAGCCTTAGATTTATTACCTTTATAACCTTTATCGATTCAACGATTTAACGAATCGATTGTGCAACAATAATATATTATTTCTATTACCCGTTAGCAGACGGTTATCTGCCATTTCAACGTTCCATCAGCCTTATACGTGATCCATTTTCCCCGCGTTCAAGATTAAGCTTATCCTATCTCGTAACCTCCTCACACAAAGGAGTGACATAAACGGACGGCATCCAGAATTTGTCTGCCTCTTCCTTCTGGTAATTCCACCCCTCTCCATTTTTGTCAATGCCCGTTATCATTTTTCAATATCTCAAGGGATTTGTAGTAGTTTTCTAGGTAAGTTCATGAGGTTTCAAACTCAGAAAATATCAATTATTGTTAAAAACAGCTCAAGGAGAGTTTACGTGCAGTAGGCATTCGTCATCGTCGGCGCGGCGATCCAGCAATCGAGAACAAAATCTGTGACCATTAAAACGACCCGTGTCAAAAAAAAAAAAAAAAAAAAAAAAAAAAAAGAGAGAGAGAGAGAGAGAGAGGTATGTCTTGGCTGTGGGAGATTTGCCGTAGCAGTTATCGTCGACTTGCCTTGCTTATGAACTCCATAAAATATCGCCACGTATTCGTTATATCGGTGTTATATATTTCGGCCCTTGTTAATTAGATTCGTTGGATTATTTGGATATATTTTTTCTTTAGCTGACGAGCAGTTCCCTTCCGAGCCGTGAGCTGAGGCCTCGGAGGAAATCGTGCCGCTTTGTGCTGTCGACCGAATGTGCTTCTGCGATTCCCAGGGAATTTGTAGAAGAAAAATGGACGACGCTTGGAAAGTGCACTGGTTCCATCCTGAATTTGGCTACATGCTCGCAACTAAACCCCAAATGTGAAAGATGCTTTTAGTCTCGTGCCGCTTCGAATTATCAGGGCCCAAAGGGTCAATGCATTCTCGATGGATGGAGTAGCTGATTTAATCAGGAGGCTAGCGACGCAGCGATTTCGGCGGCTTGACGGGAATGCCGCCCTCTCAAACTTGGCATTTCACTGGATGTTTTGGAGCCTGGTCTTGTCATGGATGTTTCTTGTGAGGCGAGAAACATGATCGGGCTCGTGGCTGAATACACAAGAACGTGCAGATCTCGACATGTAGGCGNAAAAAAAAAAGCCAAATGGCTAAAGATCTTTGAGTGGTTCAAGATTTTCAGAGCGAGAATAAAAAAAAAGTCAATGATGAACTGGTTGAGATGGGTGGCAGTGGCTGAATTGACGCAACTTGCAGCCTTGAAATGCAACATAAGACGGTTGCAAACTGTTTTTAGAACATCAAAGTAATTGCGAGAATACGGCACGGTAGTGGAGGCCAGGGTCGTGAATGGGGGACTTTCGAATTTGCATAAGATCAAATTGGAACAGACCCCCACATTACGTTTACCGCTGAACAGGTATATCTGACAGCGAGGAATTTTACGCCTCTGTTTCAACTCGACTTACGGAAAAAAATATTTATTTGGCAGAGTCCACGGGGAAACAAATCCGGTCCATGAAAATATTTAACTCATTTGGTTATTTCATTCATTTTTATTGCCGAAACAGAGCCTGTTGATAAAAGCAAGTGAACAGCAGACCTTGGTGAGCTTCGGGGACCAAGCCGGAGGTTGAATGCTTCCACTAAGAAAAAAGAAAAGAAAAAGAAAAAAAAAACTTTACTTACCGACAGGCACCTTCCTTCCGCAAATTCTTGAGTGGAGACCCAAAAAGGAAAATGTCGGCATCAGAGCTCTTCTTAGAAGAGAGGATTGGGTGTGTCAGCCATCGCGGAAAGCTTCCCAGACATCATAAATAATGACCATTGACAGGCAAGGGAGAGTGCGTAGACGTGATTCGATGGTACGAAGCTCGTCTATTTCGGTACGAACTCGTTCACTCATTGGGTCAATCTAAGAACGGCCAGCGAATTAGTGCCACCTATTTTCAGCTGCGCCGAAAGCAAACATGCAGTGCGCAGCTCACGTCATCCCACCTCCGGTCGGGAATTCCCAGTAGGATGGCCGACTTTAATCAGCAGCTGCAGGCAGTTGAAGGGACTACATCCCTGCTGACATGGGTGCGCTTGGGGGGAATCTATTGTGGCCACGGGGTTCTTGCTTGTCCCCCGGAAAGAACAGCTCCCGCGCGAAGCAAAAAAATAAATGTGGGCTTTGCCTTGAAAGAGAGCTAGGCTCCGCCTGTGTACTGCCCCGCTGCGCAAGTTCCGTTCATTTTAGCTTCGCGCCTCGACAGTTATGGTAAGCCCGCTGATCACATTTCACCGTCCATCGACCTGCACTTAGCGCCCGTACTCTTTTCTTTTCTCCATTTTGTTTCCTCCGACCGATTCCTGAGATTCCGAGTCTTAGAAAAAGGATTGACTGTGTATTGAGTGGTCAAACGTGGGCAAGTAATTCATCATCCCCTAAGAGTCCACACTTCCACTACTACGAGGACCGATCATAACATCGACCCACAAACTCAGTCTAACATTCTGCTACGGCCCTTACGACCGCTAGACACGCGACAAAACACCACGCTACTGAGACTAAACACGCCGTTAAAAACGAGGGCATGCAGCCTTATCCATAGCTTCCTACAGCCGCGCGCAAGCCATCTGGTCAGACGCGTATCGACATTGTTGCTCGTTTCGCACAGCAGACGGCGCCAGTGACCCAACTTGAGCACCTCGCGCAACCCTCGTTGGAAACTAAGGGCTACGCCAAGTTGTAGGGGTATTTCTGTAATCAACCTGCCATCCTCTGCTCTGTTGCAGCTAGGATCGTAATCTGTCTTTTTTTCTCATATTGCCCGCAAGGGAGAAACAAACACAAACGACATATTAAGCCTAATAACAACGAAAATCATGGTTCTACGCAAGAAGGAAGTCTATACGACCATCACGCCCATCCCGGGGTTCATCCCACGCCAGCTGGCCATCGATATCCTTCACTCGCACTCAGAGGTCATAACTTTAAACCCTCTCGTCCTTGACCACAAGGCGATTCCTGCGCCCCGCGATGCCGCCTCGGACGAGTTCTATAGCACCTGGTATGAGATAACGGAGCGCATCCAGTACATACCTGGCATTGGCAAGATGGGCTCGGGAAAGATCAACTTCAACGGCTGCTTCCACGATATGCCTTGGGGCTTGCAGACGCATATCTATGCTCCGATGAACGTCGATTTGCGAAACAAGTACCGCATTGCCGGCAACCAGCCCGGCATTGAACCTCCCGAGCCGCCCGAGATCGGTATGGCCGCGCTCGGAGTTCCTAGCGACGGCCTCTACCTGCGAGAAGATATTGAGATTAAATGCAACGTGGCCGTCGTTGGGTTTGTAAAGGCTGAGCTCAAAAAGGCAAGCAAGGAGATGGTCCAGCGCATCATCAAGAAGGCCGAGTTGCTGGATGCAGGAGTGCTACAAGGAATGATTGAGGATGGGAAGCTCAAGACCATTAACCCGGCCGACAGGTCCAACACCGTTAGATCGGCCAATACTCACAGAACCATTGGGACCTCGCCTTCAATAATGGCCGGCGTTGGTTCACCACAACCCAGTCCGACTATGTCTCACCACAGCACACATGGCAGCCCAGCTATTCCTTACACAATACCTCGACCACAATCCACGATGTACGGCAGGCCAGGGACGGCAGGGTCGGCCGGCGGACACGCGTCGCCTCCGCAAAGCCATCATCATGAGCTCTGTTCCGGTCAGAAAGCTTCCGCCCCACAACAGGAGATCATCATGGAGCTGCCTGGTGATTTCTATCACCCTCTTCAACAGTTCCCACGTCTTCTGTCACCGGTGCAGCAGCAGCAGCAGCAAGGGTCCCCTCGCGGGTCACTCGCCTCATCTTCACCACCACCGTCTGCAGGCCTCAGCAGCGACAGGCATGTATCCTCAGTTTCCTCACAGGGAAGGTGGTCAGAGCAGCAAAACTCGGTGTCGCGGCCAAATTCCTTTACAAGTGATCTTGGTCCGGACCAAAAGGCCAGCTTTGCGTCGGACCTGACCACGCACAACGAGACTGCCGAGGAACACCGCGAAAATACACTCAAGACGCTGGATAGCTCACTAAAGACGCCACCTCTTCCGTCTCAGCAGACTCAACAACAACAACAACAACAACACGCACCCAAAGGGTACACCTATAATCCAGCCGATTATGCCAAAGTGTCATCGCCGGTGCAGTCCAATTCCAAGTTTCCTGGGAGCGGAGGCTACAACATTACATACAAGCAGCAACAGCAGCGGTATGGGTATTAGGTAGATGTTTCTTTAGCATATCGAAGCAACGCATTTGATTTGGATTGCACAGCCATACCTCGGTTGGCAAAGGGAAGACTCTAATATCTACATCACAGCGGGGAAAGCCTTGGGGACAATTTGGACCTACCCCTTTTCTCAATGCCCGGATTTACTCTATCTCTCTCTCTCTCTCTCTCTCTCTATTCGACTGATTTATTATTATCTACACAGAAAAAAGGGTGGTTTGAGCATCAAGGGAACTTTGCACAGGCTTTGGACAGCGTTTTCATTTTTTGAACAATTTTGGAGATACCTTTTCGCGCAATATCATACTGATCACGACCATTTAAAGATCATCTTTTCTTTATTGGCCAACATACTTCATCTCATGATACTCTAAATTCGCTGCTACCTCATCCGCTCTGCCTTGATAGCTCCAACAACTTAGTCAGAGTCCTCTCCCACCTCGTCAGCCTTCTCCTCACCACCCTGAGCATTGGCAAACACCCTGCAGGCCTTCTCAAAGGCCGCTGCCCGGCGCGCCTCGAGTGCGTCGGCCTCCGCCTTCATTTCTGCCGGGGCCTTGGACTGGAGGAGGTTTGAAAGCTCCTTGCTGACGGCGTCGGTCTTTGCGATGTTGCGCTTGACCATGCCTGTTCAAGCAAAATATCTGATGTCAGTGGATCCTCGGTTGTTGTTGAGAGGGGTAAAGAATCATTGGCTTCTATGAATTTAGAGAGGACATGGTTACGAACCGCCAATGCGCAGCTCGTTGAATCGAGCCTGGGCGGCGATGAGCTGCTTGAGCTGGTCCTCGGTCAAATCGACAATGTGCTGCATCTTGCTCAGGATGGCCCTGCTCTCCTCCATGCTAGGATCTGAGCCCTATGTTTTGTGGTACTGAGTCAGTACTCTTTTGTATCTCATATTGCTCACCTCTTGGAGCTTGTAACCCAGTTGTGATATCAAAGGGCACCAGGGGATCCCTGGCTGTGCTTTTGTTGGGGGTTGAGGAGACACAAAAGGAGAGCGTGACGTACATCGTACTCTGCCATGGACTTCTTGATCTCGGAGCAGATGGCGTTGCTCTTGCTCTGCAGCTTGAGGACGTCGCTGAGCTTCATGTCGGATCCCTTGGCGGCGATCTTATTGGCCTTGCCGAGCTTGCGCTCGAGGTTGCTAATGTGCTTCATGGACTGGGCGACAGACATGTTTGCGGTTTTTTATGGGGGTTGTTGATGCTAGAGCTGGTGAGGGTATGGTGGTTCCGTATATGTTGAGTTCTATTCCTTTGGCCTGTAGTTTGTTTGATAGCTGAATGATGTAGTAGAAGTCGGAATCAACCCAGCTTGTTCACGTCAGCGGATGCTTTATATACAAGTTCAAGTGTGTTGATAGATGCCCTCTGTGCGTAGGCTAGCTATGCCTATAGCAATCCTTCCCTGCCATGTGCGGCAGAGAGCCGAGGTTTACCTCACTTGGCGTAGCTCATAATTGTGTTTATTTTTAAACCATGGGCTCGAGCTCTGACGTCCCGTCAGACGAATCAGCAAGGTTTCTACGGTCTTAACTATCGGAGCATCGAGCACGGGATCATCCCAACTTACATCTCCTCCCGCGCGCGCAAGGATAGCCACAATTACGACAGATTCTCAGACGTTCGCAGCAAAACTCACGTGGGAGTGATACGTCTCTTTTCGTCTTTTGCCTGCACGCTCGACTCTCCAAATCTCCGTCATGGAAACTATTGCCGGCATGATCGTAGCCTGCCCTTTCCAAACGCGGATATTGGGTTTGAGGATGGCCTTGCCCGAGGTATAGACGCCAACCAATAGCCGGCCGCGGAATGAACCTTTTCTGTATCAGCAAGCCAACTTTCGTGGCGGGATGACGAAGTGGTTTGGCCGAAAGTTAGCCGTGGCAGTGTATATGCTGCCGATTATGTTAGAGGGCTTTGGGACGAACGGCAAATTGGAAGTGAAATGGTATGTTTTATTCTTTTTTCCTCTGCTATTTTCGACCTAGTCTCGAATAGCTAGCATATGCAGCACGGCATCTTGGCCCCCAGCATGATATGATGGCCTGGAATTATCACTTTCGTATGGCCAGCCTGTTCTTGTAGCTATATGTGGCAACAGAAAAGAGATGAAAGAACAGCGTAATGGCAAGAAAGCACAGCTCAAATATTCACTGCCGGCTACCATGGTACATATCAAGGAAAGAGCTCAGACAAAAAATGACAAGGATGCATGGCAAAAGTATAATCAAACATCAGAAACCCAGAATTTTGTTGGCACTTTCCAGAACGCTCCCTACTCCAAGGGGAGCTTCATCTGGCACTAACAGCCTCCTCAGTCCCATTGCTTGCAACCCTTGCAAGCCCAGGTGCTCCGCGGCATACTCCGCAGTAGGCCGATCAACATGCCGCGATTCACCTTTGCCACCAGGGAAATCGGGAGCGGGCGTCCCGTCCAGAAAAGCTTGTCTCTGGGCGGCGAGGTACTGGGCATTTTGCTCTGTGACTGGACAGACCGGTATGTAAAGAACGCTAGAGTCGGACTGGCCGTTGTGAACATGGTCTACAGCGTGAATGGCTTTAGAAGGAAATTTTATTAGCTTGAATCCTTTACAAGACCAAGTAAAGGGTTCTTCCGTAGACTCACTATCGCAATGCCAAACCACATAGTCGCCAGGCTTGACTTTGGGGACATGAACCATGGTCCTGGCAAGTTCGAGATGAGGGTGCAGCTCAGCACGGGGGAACTCCTGGCCCCTACCAGGGGTTGCGCCTTGCAGATCCGAGTTCATATCTTGACTTCGCGCGAGCACCCAGTTGTCGGGATGCAAAAACTCCCCCGTCTCGACCCCGTAAGTCCCGAAATTAGCAGGTGCCCTGACTGGCTGGAAGAATGGCCTCAGGAGCATATATGCAACGGCAAGCTTTACACCGGGGTACACCTTCAGAGTACCCTCGTAGGCACCGCTGTGGCTCATGCTGAGCCAGCCTTGGAGGGCGCGGAACATTGAACACGCGCCTAGCCCGTTGTAGTTGTTTTGACGCGCATCTATGCGTGCTCCTGCATCCCACATGTCAAAAGTCGCACCGTCCCAGTTGCCTTTGAATACCTCATCGTACACCTTGCCCACGCCGTACCCATGCCGCTCCCAGCGCTCGACGCTGCCTCCGTCTTGATGCGGACCGAGAGCAAAGGAGGCATCTCCGGGCTGGCGTATACGCAGACGATCCGCATACGAGAGTGGCGTCGACAAGTTGATCAGCTGGTCATGACCTGCCGTCCAGAGACCCTCAAGAAGAGCACGTTGGGTGCGCAGGAGATTTGGGTGACCTCTGGCTTTGACCTGAGGGGCGCTCCAGTACAGCTCGAAAACCTGTCGGTCGTGGGCTGGGAAGCCTCTGGTGTCTGGATTCTTGCGGATGTACTGTTCAAGGTCGTTCTTATAGGCCCTCGCTTCGGCCTCGGGTATCACGCCGCGGACGACAGCGACGCCCCGTTTTTGGATCTCGTCCCTGAGCTCTGGGAGGTGTGAGTCGAGCGCACTGTATTCCAGCTCGGGAACGATAGATAATCTTTTCCGGACGATCATGTCGTTTTCGGTTTTGAGAGCGGCCAGGAGACGTTTCCAACTAGCCTCGATCTCCTTTTCGCGCCCGGCTATTAGTGATATCTTCAGCTCACGATAGCGGTCAGGTAAAGGCTCCTCCTTTTGACCTGCGAGCGACGCAAACGCATCTGATATGTCGCCTTCTCGCTTCGGGTTGGCGGGTGCCGCTGCAGCCATGCTGGCAATTTTCCTGAGAGTGCTTGCCAACCTAGTGGGCGACACGGAGGCCCTTGGCCGAAGACCACACAAAGAGGAGTACATTGATATAATTAACGAGGAACAGGCTTGTTCAACTTGGTTTTTGACAGAGACAGAGACATATGAACGTAATCGAAAATCGTGGGAGCGGAGCAAGGGCGTGTAGTATTAAAAAAAGGGACAAATGAGCAAGTGTGGACAAGCTCTTCCGAAGGGTCGGAGCACGACCATCTGTTCGCGGACATGCTTATATACATATGAGAACTAAGAAATTTGCGCAGACAATGACGAACGCTTGTTTTTCAACCGATATGTAGATCCGCTTTCCCCTCCAGAGGAGCTACTTGTTAGAGTGCCGCCCAATGTCGGAGTTGCCAACTTGGAAAAGCTTCGGCTGGACTTGATCGGACTTAATGGTGGTGCTGGCGGAGAGCCTCATTCGCCGTGGGACATTTGAGAATCCGGATGACTATTATATATATATATACCCAGGTGGTCGAACTTTAGCCATTCGCATCGCATTGTGCATGATTACACCAAGCAGAACTGGGGGATGTTTGGACAGTGGTAGTAGAGACCATCGGATTGCAGAATGAATGTTGTGGACGTCTTTGCATTTGAAATACGACGAATGCGGTGCACAGTGAAGTGGATAGCTAGCTACGTAGGTACATATACGCTTCAGCCAGGTCAGGTGGAATGCGTAAATTGGGGTCGGCACATCATCGGGCAGGGTTTTTCTTGCAGCCTTTGGCCCGAGCGCACCCTAAGTCATTCATGATTGGAGATGAACGACGTTGTGCCCCACACTAAATACACAAACAGGCGGCTTTACGAAATTTGGCAAGTCCGACCCCTCCACTGGCTGAATGTGGGAGGAAGCCCCAGAACTTCGAGTTTACGCCACCAAACGGTTTCTCGGATGGTCTGAACTCGATTGAGGGTTTCCGTCCCATCGCCAACGCTCCGCTTCAACATAGCCGGGCGCTTGACGCTGCCGCATGTGCGGACCGCTGATCCCGCAAGGCATCGATAGACCGAATCCTTCCGTCGACCGACATCGCGCCAATTGCAGCTTTGTGGCCTGACGCGACAGGGGAAGAAAATTAAGTGTGCCCAAGGTAAGGCGCGCAGGGCGATCGCAAATTTTCTTTGCGCTGGCCCACTCGCCCGCCCGCCCGCCCGCCCACCATGTCCGCCGCCATGAGCAGCAGCGCGAGCGCCGCAGCCGCCGCAGTCAAATTCGTCGGCTCCGACGCGGACGGTCTGCCGCTGAAACGAAAGCAGGTTCAGCAGGCCTGCATGTCGTGTCGCAAGAAAAAGGTAAGGTTTGCTGGTGCATGAAGCGCCACTTGTTCGCGCTTGCTGAGGTCTTTGACATAGGCCCTACCAGCATGCATGGGCAGCAAGATATGTACTGATATCTCTGGTGCTTTACAAGAAACGCTGCATACACACAATACCTTCTTCGCCGCCGGAATCCAAGACGCCACTCCCACCATCCCAGATCCCAAATGCGCCGCCCGAGTCGAGCCCCGCACAAGGCGACGACAATACCGTCATCTCATCGTCCCAGGAGAGGCTTGAAGAGGACATTTGTCAGGTGGCTGCATCCCAGCTGGTCGAGCTATCATCCCGTTTTGTTGGCGACCTCAACCCCGAAGGCATCTTTGTCGAAGCAACAACAACCAAGGCATCGTCTGTGCCTCCAGGGCCAGAAGAAATAGGGATATGGCTCCCCACTCGCTCAGAATCAACCAAGACCAGCGCACGAAGTCCTGATGTGTCCTCACGTCGAAGTCGTCCTATTCCGAATCACTATCGAAATGGGAGTGAGCGTCGTGGCGGCCTGCTTGCGGCATTCGAGCGTGCGAGGGCACAATATCTCAGCGAGGAGTGCCTTGTCACCATGCCTCCGCCTCAGGAGTATTCCGTACTTCGCCAGATTTTTATGGATAAAGTGCACCCGATATTTCCAATCTTTACCGACTCGGACCTCGCTGGCAACAACCCCGACACAGTCTATGGCGACGTCATGAAGCAGGTCATCTCCTTGATTGGCGGCCTGGATCCGGCAGGTCGAAAAAACTTACGATTGGAACCAGGTGGCCCCCTACTCAAGCCCCAGGAGTTCCATCAACAGATGGCAGAGGCAATATTTCCCGTCTTGGAGGCCGACTGGATACAAAACAAGGTTGATCACATCCGTATCCTAACCACCATGGCCCTCTTCTATCAACCATACGACACATCTCAAAAGGACCGGGCCCGTGCCGCCTGGCTCAATACACAGGCTGTTCACCATTTACAGACGCTCAGTGCGCACCTTAACGGCTACCGCCCGCAAAGACCAGGTGAAGATATTGACCGTGTCTTCTGCGCCGTTTGGGCAGTGGATAGGTTATGTGCGTCGTTTTATGCGCGCCCGACAATAATACACGAGCGAGACGTTGAGAAAGACCTTGAGCTCGCGATCAGCAAGCAGCCGCCGTGCTTCATGTTGCTGCTGAAGCTGGTTCAGACCCTTGATAGTGTGTTTCCTTTATACAGGCCACATCAAAAATTCGAGTATACCGACATCCCGGTGTTGGAGTCTTTGATAATGGATACAGGGACTGGAAGAACTCCCACTCGACTTCTTGGTGAGCAATCCATCGTCGGCCCTGCATGCATCGAGTTTTTCTAACTATTGCGAAGCGACCCTGGAGACACTTTATCACGCCATTGCCGTGCTTAGCTGCCGTCAACCGCGCAGTGCCTTTTCTTTGACGTCGCCCGACGATAACCGCTCTCATCTACCGAACTCTACGATCAACCCCCGACGGTCCCTCTCGGCGGACAGGATTGTCTGGGCAGTTCAGAATGAAGACCTCGGACCATTCCCGTTCGTGCCCTATGCCGTCTCACTGGCCCTCACCGTGCACTACCGCAAGATGAGGTACAGCAAAACCGTCATGTTCCGTAACCGAGGCAGGGACATGTTTCGAATTGTTGTCGCTGAGCTCAAGAAGCTTGGTGATTATTTCTTCAGCGCCAGGATAAATGCTGGACTGGGCGAAAGCATCTTGCGAGAAATGGAGAAAACAGCAACGTCTTTGTGTCGTGAAGACGGCGAAAACGGCCACAACACTGTTCCTCCCATCGTCGCTACCGCCTCAGCGCTGGCCGCGCTTAGCCGGAACGGGACGCCCCTTGCGGCCCCAGCTGGCGATACCAGGATGATAGACGCGCCATCAATCCACACAGTCAACGGCGGTTCAGCAATCGGCGAGGCCGCAGGAGCAAATGGCTACCATGCCACCAGTGGGACTCCAATGTCGTCAATAGCGAACGGGAACATGGAGTCATCGGTTTTCGACCAGCTCGATGTCGATGTGGATTTGTTCGGCTTCTTTGATCCGAGCTTCAACCTTGGCGCCGTGGACACAGCTTTGGAGGCCAATTTAAACATGGGATATCCGCAGCCGTGGCCTGCGGAAGCATGGGGCTTTGGCAATATCTAAGAATAGCCTCATTTGACGATACTTGATGGGTTGACGGGCTTTGCTTTGACGGGAGATTTACACCCGAGTGCTGTAAGGAGTTGGCACAGGGTGCACTTTCTTGGACCCCGGATGCGGACTGTTCATGCCATCCCCTGGGAGGCATTGAAGAATGATGTGGGGCAAAGTGGCTGACTTGTCGCGACTTGTTTCTGGCGAGCGCGTCTAGCATTCGCGCGCGTTTGTTCATCGGATGTCAGGATTCGACAAAGGACCTTGATGGTTAATAACTTAATTTACGGCTAGGTCACACCAGACAATTTATTCGCGAAACAAAACTTGGCCGTGCGGTTGTCACTAATTCCTATCGACCTAGTGCGTTTTACACGTCTAGATTATCAGCAACTCAATCTTGCACATGTCAATGCGGCGTTGATGGTGGACAACTTGACTTCCCCTTCGGGAATATTACGGCATCCACCACCGTTGTATTGGTGTCCCAAGGTGGCAGCCCCAACCGATCGATCATGGTGGGTTTTGACTCGGTCAGTCCGATTCCTGTCCAAGAGCTGTGCAATTGTAATATATATGTTTTTTTCTCTGGGATCCAGTCTTGTCGCAGTCATTTTGTTGTTGTTTCTCTGCAAGTGGCTACCGAATCAATTTTTTAAGGGGGGTCGCTTGCCGCTAAGCCACTTGCCGGGGAATGGTAGCGAATGACCGGCTGCATCACGACAGATTCCAATGGTGCGCTTTGATCTTTTCCCCACTACTTCGCCAATCCGTAAGATAGGGTGTCATTTCTGTCAGGGGCCTGGTCATGTTGTGGTTGCAACCTCATACGGACGGCGGTTGGTTGGCTGGCAGTATAATAGGACGATGCGTCCTTGTTTCTAGAGAAGGGTTTACTATGTTGTCTACCACCCGCTTCAGTCACTCGTTTCACTGACAGTACTTGCCAGACCGTCCTTGCTCTGTTCGAAGACTACTGCACGTCTGCGACAAAGCCGCATCATCGGTCAAGATGCGTGGCTCAACAGTTCTCAGCATTCTCTCTTTCACGGCCCTCGGCCAAGGCATTCGCATTCTTCAGGGAAACGATGACGGCTGGGCTGAAATGTACGCGAGGACATTCTTTGACACCCTCACTGCCTCGGGTCACGATGTGCTCCTGTCGTGTCCTGCCGAAAACAAGTCCGGCTCTGGTATGTCTCAACACCCACACAAACATCAAACACCCCCCCTGTACTCATGCATGCTAACTCCCATATCAGGCTCAAGGGACGCCGAGCCCGAGCCGCGCAAGGATGCTTGCCAGTATGACAGCTGCCCGGCGGGCTCAGGCCCAGTTGGCTCTGACCCCAAGAACCGCAAGCTAAACTGGGTCAACGCATTCCCGGTAACTGGAATCAGGTACGGCCTGGACACATTCGGACCCCAGGTCTGGAACGGCGAGAAGCCTGAGCTGGTCGTTACCGGTATCAACGTCGGCAGCAACCTCTACGCCCTCTTCCCTTCGGGCACCGTCGGCGCGGCTGTTGAAGCGGTCAAGCAGGGCATCCCCGCGATCGCCTTCTCAGGTGACAGCGGTGGCGGCCCTCGCTCCTTCGACCCCACGGGCAAGGAAACGTCGCCCTCGGCCAAGGTCTACGGCGAGCTTGCCACCAGCCTTGTCAATGCCGTCGTCGCCCAGGGTACTCCTTACCTGCCGGACAACACCTTCCTCAACGTCAACTTCCCCAAGCTGACTGACGAGTGCAACACGGCCGATAAATTCAAGTTCGTCATGTCGCGTATCGCGATTGGCGTCTTCTCGAGCAGGGATGCCATGGTCTGCGGCACAGACAGGCTCCCCAACGAGCTCCAGATCGCGCTCCGCAGGGACTGCATCATCTCGGTCAGCGTTGCCGGCATGGACAAGACCACCGCCCCCGCGGAGGCCCAGGCCGTCGTGGCTGACAAGCTCAACGATTTCCTGGAGTGCCTGCCAAACTGAGCGGTTGGACCCGGTTGTTATTTTGTGTAGTGATGTGTATCAAAGATCGATTCTCTGTACATAATTCCCAGCCGTATATACTATAATTCTGATGATTAACGTCTTCAAACCTTGAGTTTTGTCCCATTGTAGTCCTGTCTATGTTGATCTAGATCGTCGCGCTCTGTGCACCAAAGCTATCTAGTATTAATTTTCTCTTGCTTTGACAAAGTGCGCAGCCACAATCCATCATGATTTGCATTCGCTGTCTAACCGGTACACTTGTTGATCTAACTCAACAGCACATTTACTGCCCAAGCAAACCCCACTAGCCCCAGCTATCCCCAGACACCGCACCAGACTGAAGGTGTCTACTGCTGCACTATAGGGCAAAAGCAAACAGAAATCCATCATTACTTGGACATACTGTACTGCTTGGGGAGGTTTCATTCACCCCAGAAGTCAGATTTACAACTTTGTGATTCCATAGTAATATCTCAGCGAGCAGAGTCAGTCCCACAACCTCTATTGGATTTTCCTTCGACCATATCGGCCCCATCCAGCCCACGATCTGAAGACGTCATCTACAGAGCTCGGACGAGGCAGTCTTGATGACTGTTCTTGTCGGAGAAACACTGCACTTGGCCGAGATGACCCCTTCCAGACCTTACAAATTGGTAATGAGACGGGTCGGTCTCGGTTCGGCCCCAGAGCAGAATCATTATATATGACACCGACGAACATTAAAGATCCTCTGATAGGAATATAATGGAGGGTGGCTTACAAATGTGTTGCTCGCTTCACATTGCGAAAAAAATAAAATAAAATAAACACAAAAATTCAGAGGCTAACGGTTGTTTCCAACTCAATTCTTTGTAAGGTATTAAATATCAAACTCTGTTGACTCACATGTTAAAATGCGGCACCCAGTATGTACGCCGAACACGACACTTTGCGCAATAGTTCATGGCGGTTTAGCCTATGGTGGTTGAATTATGCTTGTAGCCTCCCGCATAAATATTTCTTCCTTCTGCGTTTTTGAAGCTCAGATGATCAGCGGTTCATGTTCGCTCTAAATCGCTAATTGCGGCGTAACACCCTAGGTACATAATGGAAACTAGCAATGAACACAGTACATGATATCGGGCTGACTGTTCTCAATATTCCAACGACTATCTGCTGAAAGTTGACGAGATACACAAAACCGGAGTTAAAGGTTTTTTTTTTTTTTTTTTTTTTTATCTTTTTTTCGAAACGTCCCAACAACTCTAAACGTTCTGTCCAAAATGTCATCCGGTCCAATCTACCCCACCTCCGCAACCATTGCTTTTTTTCTTATGCAAGAATGACGATCGGAGGATACTGCCAAGCCTGGGTGAAACCTGGACATAGTGGTGGCTGTAGATCTCTCATATTATGTAGCCAAGTTTAGATGCAGCTTGGCAGTTCAATTAGAATGGCGCATCACCTTTGTTTCCTGCTTTCTTGGAAATTCTCTTCTCTTACCTACCTTCCCCAAAAAGATTGCAATTTTTTGTTTGCTTGCATCGTGCGCCTCAACAGCCACCTGATTGGATGCACTGAAGGAAAATTAAAGAAGTCGTCGATGATGACAAATTTCACAGGCAAGCAGATAGCCTGCACTGCGAGGATTGTCCTCGTATTCCTTGTCCCAGAGAGGACTTTGCCTAAAAGTCCAGCCTGTCTTAACAGAACTTCGCCTGCAAGAGCTCAAATTTGGTCTTTGTTTTGTTATACAAAGATTTCGCCTTGGCTCTTATATTCAGCGCTACATTTGGAAAGACTTTCTGTTAGCCCCTGATATTATTTGACAGGAGAAAACTGGATATGAATCGGCCCGAACGGTTGATTTCTCGATACCACTGGTACTGACTCATATGAACTGGGCGGATACGTGTATATCAACAATGCAGTAGGTATGTCATGTGCGGGCTAGCTAAAGACCTTTGGCAGTATGCAGCGTCCAAGCCAACGTTACATTTCTAGCTCGCGGATTATGGCCGATGATGTTTGCTGATTCGTGTGAATATGTTTAGGTTACCTATATGAGAGATATGTATTCGCCCCTATAATTCCTGCTTCTGGCCCTAAATTCAGTCCGGCAACAGAATAGCCAGAAGGTTTGCTTGCATTAACATCGCAGCCCAATCAAACGAACCCTTCCAATTACGTTGTGAAATGTTCTTAAGGGCCATAGATTGGGGGCATGTTCAGTCCTGTTTGCTGGCGCCAAGTGCCCGAGGCTCGCCCGGATACCTATCGTAAGTTGATGTCGACGCTGCAGCACCTCTAAAGCTGTCTTGGCTGTCTCGACAGTGCTGTATTACAGCATTTTCCCTTGGAATCGGCTCAGAAACCTGCCCTGGAATGTATAGTCCAGCCTGGACACACCGCATGGGCTTCCAACCTCCTCTTCCTATCAAATTTAGAGAAAAAAAGGGGGGACTAAGTCACACCAAACGAACACCTTGATGGTCCCTGCTCTTATAGAGGGAAAATCGAGTCCAGCCCTCGCCGCGCCACGGAGGTGCTGGGATCCGTTCCCTGTCTCCGTGGTGCAGTTGGGAACTCTTTGGGACTCAAAATGAGTTTCACTGCCCTACCCAACACCCCAGGACTAGGATTTCGACTCCTGACCTGGGTGGATTGGAGTAAAATCTTTACGGGGACTTTCGTAGACATGTACCCGACGGGTTGTCTGGTGAGCTTTTTGTCTATTTTTCCATCTATTTTGGTGTTTCTAAAGCATTTTTTCTGGATAGCGGCATTGGTGTTTTGAATCTGATGCTATCGTGAGAGGAAAGTGGGAGTGCCGTATATCTTTCAGGTTTGGTTATACGCACGTTTCGTGGCTTGGTAGGTAGCTTCCATAAACCTTTTCGGTCTTTTCTTCTTGCTCTCTGTGTTTCCAGTGTTTGCACCGCTTGATAAAAAAAAAAAGAGGGGGGGGGGGGGGNNNNGGGGTATTTTCCTATCTACTAAAACCCTTCGTAAGCGATGCCCTCTGTGGCAATGATCGTAATAATCTCACCCCAGCTTTAGTCTTTGCGCAGTCAACATGCACTCTATGGTCCCGTTTGACAGTCAATAGTCAAGTTTGCTCAGGATACGAGAACGCTACTAACTAGTATTTCTTGTTGAAAAACCTGGTCGGATGTGTTGGGTTTCTCGCTTCATATCGAATCTTTTGCCTTCTTCTAGGCCGGGAAAAGAACTGATTACACTCCAAGGCAAATATGCATGACAAGCGAATCGTATCTCTATTGGATATCCTCTTTGGCTGTTAGGATCCTATCGTTGAATTTCTTTTTAGTTTTTATTTTTATTTTTTATTTTTTTTATTGGTATCTTCATCCCATTTATGCCATTATTCTCCACTGGCAACCTTCTTTATATTATGTGAAGTTTGACCTGATGCTTTTGATGATTATATCTCTGATCACACGCGTTTCTTTTTTTTTTTTTTTTTTTTTTTTTTTTTTTTTTTTTTTTTTTTTCCTATTAACTGGGAGATATTAGCGAGTACGAAACTCATAATCTCCTCCTCAAGTCCCAAAAAAAGGCCAAATGAATAAACTCTCCTAGTTCACCGATTTAAGATGTCAAGTCTGTCACTCGTCACTCTATTTGGAAAAGTGTTTTGCGTTAGATTTAAAGAACACCCCCGATTGGTTGGTTTGGACTAACAGACAACATGCACAGCACTGCTGTGGAGGCCAGGCAGAAGCACGACATCTAACATGGATGAATATTCTTCGACGAGGCTAGTCTTAGCTTCCCGGGGTTTATTTTAAGCGCAAGTGGGCTTAGCGCCTGGTGGATCTAGCAGGGCTGTACATAGTAAGCAGCCACATATGGACAGTGGAGGAAACGAACTGGTCCTCAAGGATACGCAAAAATTGCAAGCTTCTTTTTGCCAAAACCAAATGCGATTACTGCTCTGATGTCTATGTCAAGATGGTGTCCAGGAGAACGCTCATTGCTTTCGATCACAAATACGCAAAACTCCTTGTCAAGTCGATTGATTGCGAAAGTGAAATACAGTGCGAAACGCCACCGTCGCGTGCGTCAGATCACGTGAAGCAAGGGCGTTGATTGCTGCAAGGGTCTTGACAGCAGGCAATTGCGCGTTCAGAGGTCTGGACATAAGAACCAGCTCAAACAGTAAGCAGCAGTCGCACAGCCACGCGCAAGCCAGCAACAACGTCAAGCTCGCTGCCCACCAAAATCCCCATCCCACCTTGCAACGCGGCCCGCCAACGGCACGATTGATATTCTGATCGTAGCATCGATTACCCAATCTTTTTTGATTGGTTCTCGCCAGGATGAACATGCGTAGACCACGTCTGAGCCTCGGTCGAAGTCGACGAGGCACGACTTTGACGTACCCACCCACACACCGGCTCACTGCCTAATGACATTTGATGATCGCACGGATGATCAATGTCTCCAGAGCAAAAATTTGCTTCTGATGAGCATGGCTTGGACGTGTGTGTCTGTCTGGTTTGGTATAATACTTTGTTCTCCCCTGACAACCGATTTTCTCCTGTCTTCGACCCCATTGCCAACTAAACATCACCATTCAGCAAGCTGTGAAGCACAGTTGGACTGGTCTGGGCTTTGTGCTTTCAGATTCTGTCACTACTAACCAGTCATATCATCCGTCTATCTATCCACTCAACTGATTCTTCCGCCGCCATATATCCGCCCACATGATATGAGGACCTGACTTAACATCCTAACAAAGGCAAAAGCCGTGGCCTTTGCCTTCTTTACCAGTCGTGCGGCATCTCTCAATAACACGCAAGTAATATTTGCATACACAGGAGGATCATGCGGCTCGCATTTAATCTCGCCCTGCTTATAGCAGTGGCATATACCCTACCGATACCAGTTCTACCGCCCTCACCATCACCACAAACAGACACGGTTGCACCTGTTGCAGCACCACCTGTGCCCAGCCCAGCGTCACCACCACCAGCTGGCGAGGCCAACCCACCAATAACGCCTGCTGCTGTCCCTTCTGTGACCGGTCCTGTTACTGACCCTCAAGCTGACCAAGTCAAGACAGCGGTTATGCCACCACCCGGCGAGATGAAGACCGCCGTCATGCCTCCAGACTATGCTCCTCCGGCTGACCCTAGCATAAAGCCTCAAACTGACGAGTCCAAGGCAGCATCGGTGCCACTGCCAGCTAACAATCAAGCCAGCACAACATCAAATCCCCCGGCCGGGGCTGTAGTTAACCCCAATCCAGGACTTGAAGGTGCCATGACACGAACAGTTGCCACACCGCCGGCCGCCGGAGCCGGCACGCCGCCAGTGACAGTGCCAGCAGTTGCTACTAACGTTAAGCTAACAGGGGCCCCGGAAAGCTCCAACTCTCCCGTGCAGTCGCCACCATCACCTCCATCAACGCCATCTACGCCATCAACGCCGTCTGACACCAAACCGACTGAGCCCGAATCTCCGTCGCCAGCAGCCGTCCCCAACTCAGCCCAACCTGCAGTTGGTACCACTCCGCCAGCCTCGTCCCCCCCGGCTGATACGTCACCCAACCCTGATCCAGCCGCTGCTGCCCCTGCAGCAGGATCCACTTCGCCAGTCTCAGGCCCTCAGGTCGACACGCCAGTAGCTCCCGTACCTGATGCTGCGGCCCCAGCAGCGAATGCTACAGCAACACCTGCTAGCACAGATTCTGCGACAACAAGTGCTGCCAACTCGACTTCTCCTGCTCCTGGGGAGTCTAAATCTGCAAATGTCAGCCAAGCTCCCGCACCAGCGCCAGCTGGGGACTCTAATCCTACTGCCGTTGATGCCAGCACCCAGCCGGCAAACGGCGGAAACTCTGTAGCGACGCCAGTCGGACAGGACTCGACTCCCACTAACTCTGGCACTTCGGGGAATGGCTCCAAGGATGGAAAAGATGAACCCGCGAAGGCTGACGCTGGCTCATCTAACCCAACCGGGCCAACCTTGAACACGGAACCTGGCGCTGGTGCCGGCGCCAACGCAACCGCACCGGCCTCTGGTGACCCGGCGCCTGCAACAAGTGAACAACCTCCTGAGGGTAACGCAGTAAAACCAGAAGCTCCAACGAACGCAACCGCTCCTGCTGCGGCAGATCTAGCGGCTACCAAGGACAGGCAGGACTCGAGCCAGGTGTCTGCTCCGCCGGCTGGACAGAATGCGACCACGCCTGCCGGAGATAGCAGTGCGCCTGCAGTAGGCAAAAAGCCTGATAGCGAACCAGCATCGCCAGCCGGCCAAGACGCGGGCACCCCTGCCACAACCAGTACTGCATCCACTGCCGACGAAAAGCCAGATAGCGAGCCTGCGCCGGTGTCCCCACCAGGCCAGAATACGACGACGCCTGTCACAGGTGATAGCACCCCATCTGCCACAGACAGTACTGTACCTACTGCCGATAAGAAGCCAGACAGCGGGCCTGCACCTGAACCAGCGTCCGCGCCTGGCCAAAACGCGACTTCTCTGCCCGGAGATGGCACTCCACCCGCAACAGATAAAAAGCCCGGCAGCGAGCCTGCTCCGGCTTCCCCGGCCTCCCAGGACGGCCAAAACGCAACCGCCCCCACAACGGACAGCACTTCATCAACTGCCAAATCAACTGCTGATAACAAGCCAAATAGTGAGGCTGTGCCTGTGCCTGAAAAAAAGCCGGAGAGCGAGCCGATAACCACGACCACGCCTTCTGGAAACAGCACCGCGCCGGAAACAGACCCAAAGCTAGATAGCAAGCCTGCACCGTCACCTCCGACTGGTCAAGATGCGACCGCACCTGGCCTAGATAGCACTGCATCTACCGGCGACAAGAAGCTAAATGATGGGCCTGCGGCGTCTCCTGTGGATAACAGCGTGACCACGCCTGCGACAAACAACACCGAATCTGCAACAGATAAAAAGCCAAACGGCGAGCCTGCATCGGCGCCAACAACAGGCGAAAATACAACTACGTCTTCAGGGAATACTACTTCATCTGCTACAGACAAAAAACCAGAGGTTAAATCTGAACCGGAATCGCCAACGGGGCAGAATGCAACTGCGTCTACGGGGGAAAACACCGCAACCGAGGCAGAGAAGAAACCAGACAGCAAGCCCGAACCGGCATCTGTGCCAGATCAGGATGGGACCAAGTCAGCAGGGAACAGCACAGCATCTGCAACAGATAGCAAGCCTGCCAGTAACCCTGAATCCTCTGCCGAAAAGAACGGAAATACCACGGACTCTACCGGAAATAGCACAGCGCCTTCAAATGGAACAGCGCCTGCTGATGCAAACCCAAAGCCAACTAATGCTACATCGACCGAAAGCGGTTCAACAAACACGATTCCCGTCCCAGTTCCGGCGAATGGCGTGAACTCGACGGCCACGTCGGGATCTGGATCAAACGCCACCGCAACTTCAGGAGGACAGTTGTCCACTTCTGGAGGTGGCAACGCGACGAGCACAGGAACCGGCGCTGCCGACCTGAGTGGAGACAAGCCCGGTCCTTCCAGGAACGGGACGGCCACAGCAGGATCTGATGATAAGAAACCCTCAGACGACAAGAAGGCAGAGGACGAAAAGAAGGCTGCCGATAAGAAAGCAGAGGATGAAAAGAAAGAAGCTGAAGACAAAGATAAGCTGTGTAAGGAAAACAGGAAATGGGGCAAGAACTGCCGCAGAAAAGGCCGCGGAAGGGGTCGTAAAGAGGATAACAAAAAGGACGACAAGAAGGACGGCAAGAAGGATGATAAGAAGGACGGCAAGAAGGATGATAAGAAGGACGGCAAGAAGGATGATAAGAAGGACGGCAAGAAGGATGATAAGAAGGACAAAAAGAAGGATGACAAGAAAGACGACAAGAAACCCGACCCCCAAGCTCCTCCGCCCAAGACGGGCGAGGAATGGACAATTGTCGACTTCACGCGCGACTGCGGCGCACAGAACTCGACATGCAAGGTTTCATTCTCGGTCGACCGCAAGGATGGATCCAAGCCCGAGGTTTGCAAGTACGAGCAAAAGGGTCCCGAGGGGGCCGTCCCCGAGCAAAAGTGCAGCGACACCTTCACTGTCGCCTCGCAGTGGAGTGGTCAATTTGGCCCCGGCGAGGGCTTCTCCACCCTCTCGGTCATCATCAAGAACAAGAGTCTGATTGTTTGGCCCGCATACAAGGACTCCGAGATTACACCTGGGAAGGCTGTGAAACCGGACAAGTCGTACCCGGTGCACAAGCTGCCTTATTAGACGGGCACAGACCCAAGCTAAGTTATTAGAATTTTTTTCTTGACGTTTTAGGTTTCTTTTTTCGTCTCTTCGTTTATTAGGGTTTTAAAGCTTTGTAATGTTTTCTTTTATGGTTTTGAAGTTCTGGAGTATCATCGTGCCATTTTATTTGGTTGTAGCGGCGTTATTCTATGCTTCTTGCATACGGTTTTCTGGGATATCTTGTTTATTTAACTTTATATTCATGTATATACTTTTTTCGTGTCCTGTTCTAGTCCACACTAGTCTCTTACTAGGGTTTTTT
>NW_021940918.1:3364650-3368155 GCF_004337985.1 Pyricularia pennisetigena
TTTTTTTGCTTTCATTCAGTGCCACAGTCGTTTTCAAGAGGAAATTAAAGGAGCCCCCATACTGTCTAGCTTAGCATTTTGCATCGTCAGCATCTAGCCCCCTGTCTGAGCCATTTGAAACCTTTTTCCGTGTTAGCCTCAAGCATTGACAGGAGTTGATGAAGATTGTGTCATGTCATGGGGATTGATAGATTGACCCTTGAAGGTCACATTCAAAAACTCACTCTACGGTGGGATTTCGTATATACAGGCATTATATACACCCAGACTTCAAGCCGGGGGATGGTTAAATTGACAAAAGCTTCAAAATTAGGAAAGTCTCAACAAGCACGCTCAACAACACAATATGCAATCCTTTGCGAGCTCAACTCAAGCAATCTTCAAACAGCAAGCAGACACACACACACACCCTCTAGCTGACAAAGGACAGCGCACGCTTCTTGTTCTCACCGAATGAGACGTAACCCACGTGGAGAGCAGGACTGCCCGGAGCAGCCGGAGCGGGTGCTGGCGGAGCAGGAGCAGGAGCAGGAGCAGGCGCGGCGGGGGCAGGCGGCGCCGGTGCCGGTGCCGGGGCGGGCGCGGCGGGCGCAGCAGGCTGAGCTGTGCCATTGGCCCGGTCAAGGATGAACTTTACGGCGGCATCGCCGTACTTCTGCACATATGTGACGTGGATGTCGAGGCTCTTGCCGCTATCGCAGAACAGATCATCCGCGTCGCAGTAGGACACCATACGGCTGACCATGTCGCCACAGCCCGAGATGTTCTTACGGGGGAAGACCTATTTCAAGGGGAAGGATTTCCCGTCAGCCGTCCTGCGTCGGGTCGTCGGTATCTGGAGGTGGGCGTGTTTGGATTACTTACACCGTCCTTTGTAGAGTTGCCCTGGTTGAACGCCGCTCCCTTGACGCGCGATGGGTCGCCCATCAGGACGACGGCGACGACTGTTGGTTGTTGTGTCAGCAACACATTGGTTCTATCAGAATGACATCAGACAGACGACAAAAAGGGCAACCAACGTACCCTTGCTAGAAAACTCTGGCACCAAAGCCTGAGTCTCGACGAACGGGGTCGACTCGCTCGTGCCGCAGATGGCGTCGGCCGACACCTGGGCGCCCTGCGAGTAGCCCATGATGGCGATCTTTGACTGCGGGCAGCGGGTGGCGTAGTCGATGATGGCCGTCAGCATGGCCTGGGTGCCGTTCTGCTCCGACGTGGTGTAGTTGTTAAGCGTGGCCGGGTACACGAGCGGCTCAAAGTCCGACCCTGGCAGCGCCGCCACCACGTCCTTGGCCACCTTGGCGATGAAGCCCGCTCCGGGCGCCTCGAGGCTGCCGCGCGCCGCGATCATGTGCAGGCTTGTCGCGCAGTCTCCCCGCTCCGGCGCCGCCGGCGCCTGCGCCGTCGTCAGCCCTAGGAGCACGCAGCATGCTGCGACTGTTGCCTGACGGGAGGTCCAAGTGGATCGCATTTTCTTTTTTTTTCGGTTTCGGTGTCGTGGCTTTTTCTTGTGTTTTCTATAATGTGATTGTGTCTTTTTGTTTATTTATTGGATCGTCTATTTGGTTCTTGTGTGATGCTGTCCTGATTTTTCTGATGTGATTTCTTTTTTCTACAACGAAATCCAAAGACAGCAGCAGTACATCTTTTTATAAGAAACTCCTCCATCCCCGAAACATCAGCCCCTGCCGAGGTTGTCGTGATGAGAGAAGGGGGGCGAGTTGGGCTCTCGCGGACGACGTTTTGGCTCGAAACAGAAATCATTGCGACCCAAAGCTCTCTGCACCTAACTAGTTGTTTCACTGTTTTTTTTCCCTCCTTCCATAGACTTTGCAGGTTAGGAACCTGGGACGCCAAACAAACAAACTAAGTTCCCCGCGCTCAACACAACAAGCAGCAAATAACCGATGAACGAGCCCGAGCATCTGGGCGGCAGGGAGTTTCATCAAACAGCCGCCCTATCATGAGAAACCGTCTGATTCTGGAATCAGCCGTGGGAAAATCAGAGGCCCTGCTGGTGCCAGATTGAAAAGGGCCGGCCCCCATTGCTTAGGTCGGCTGCACGCCTATTTCGACGTCGCTCTGTGAAAGGTGGTGGCGTGCGGAAAGGGGAGCTCCCGGCCTAATTGGACGTCCGTCTGTTCTTTTTTTTTTTCTCTTTCTTTTTCTTGCTCCAAAATTATATATATTTTGTGTACGTACTCCGTACTACTTGATTGCCACGGCCTTTGTTACCCTAGCGTGCAGATTTACTAAATATAAAAATAGGGATTCGGTCTCAGAACGATAGCATCATGCCGATCTTTTGGCCCCTCTTCCTCATCTGATATTACGATGCTTGTACCATGCGATCTCTGCATGCGAAAAGAAAAGTAAAATCAGATCTTAGCTTGTTTGGAGAGTCATGGTAGATTGGACTAAGCTTTAGAGTTTCTTTTGCTTCCGCACTACGTAGTAGATCTTGTTTGTTCTTCATTTTGTTTCTCAGGGTTATATATTACCTGGCCGCCTTGGCTGTGCCACTTTTGGCACGACGTACTCAAATTATCAGAGTTCTGTTCATCCCGAAAATGTTAATGTTCCCCATTCCTAAAGGCTTGGCGGATCTACAGGAAATGGAATGGACGAGATAAGCCAGATAAGTTGGACATGCATATATTGAGCTTGAAATAAGGTGATCCCGGCGATAATCGCCGGGATCACCAAAGTCAGCTTGATATCGGAAGTGAGACAGTGACGTGCAGCGGCTGCACAGTACCCTTGATTTCAGAGTTTTCTCCTGGCCTTGAACGAGAGACAACTGCTGATATAACAGCCAGTGTACTGCAGAATATACGCATATGACTCGTGTTCGCTAAAAATGAGGACCACAAGTATTTGTCTTCTATAGCCGGGCTGGCCGGTCCTCGATCTGTTGACAGAAGAGCCTGCATAAGGTGTAAAACATCGCAGTGCAATGCAGTTAAAATCTGCAACTGATCCAGGGTTCATCTAAACATCTTTTTTTGTTTGATTGAAGAAGGTAGAACGTAGATAGACATCTGAAGTACAAGGGGGATGATGCTCCAAGTAGCGTGGCCATGATCCAACCATGGTCCTAGAGATTTGCCCGAGGCAAGATGGTCCACGTCTTCTTCATTCAGGAGCCATGTCTCAATTGAGATGCGCATTTCTTCTTGTAAATTTAAAACATGCAAGACGGAAAGCAGGGTCAGGTTCCAGTTTACGCAACTGTTCGCCCGAAAATCCCCTGTTGTCATCTCGTAGCCTGCGAGTTGTTTCGGCCGAGGATGCGTCTAGAGTAGCAACTTGGGATTCGACCGAGGAGCCTGGTCGGTGTCGAGGCTGATCGGAAACTTGCAGAGACGAGCGTAAGCCCTAAAATCTGTAGGCCCCTGAATGGTCTGGGTTTGGATGAAAGGTTTCCAGATATTCTCGGGTTCAGGATCATAGCTGAGTTGCGAGGTTGGACGCGAGCTTACTTTTTTTTTTTTTTTTTTTTTTT
>NW_021940918.1:3368461-3414874 GCF_004337985.1 Pyricularia pennisetigena
AAAAAAAAAAAAAAAAGGAAATTTCTGAACACAAGTTGTCTTGGGAGCACTTGCGATTTACCGTCTTGGGAATTCCCGAATGTAGAAAGTATTCTTTGAGATGCTCATGAAGAAAATGCGGAGCAAGAGGCATACGCAGAATGACAGAACATCGAGAGAACCAAATACAACAACGAAGCAAGCGTTGCTGCCGCAGCATGGCAGCGTAAGCTATGCAAGACAACGCAAGACGTCAATCATCGCGGCGTCGCATCCCGAGTGCACGCTGTCATAAACAGGAATTCAAAACGTTACGCAATATCGGGAACCCTGCCCTCGACCTCACTGATGGCCGCCAGGTTGTTCTCGCTCATCCTGAGTGGCTTGACAGTCTCCACCACACCATCGCCTTGATTTGCCAGGAGCTCAGAGCTTGCGCTGCTAGCTAGCAATGCTACGCACTCCACGACGTCTTCAGGCTCAAGCAGATGCCACCTCGCAATCGTAACCTTTGTGCTGGGTCCGACGGTTGTGCTGAAAACATGCTCCGTCTTGAGCTCGGGCTCGGTAGCGCCATCAGCCGTGACAGATAGAGTGTTGAGTGATCGGAACATGTCTTCGTCAGTGAAGTCGTCACCCATGCAGAGAACGAACTCGAGCTTGTTCTTGCCCGAAGCAACAAGCTCGGCATTGTAGTCGAGAACCAGCCGTTTGGCGATCGCACCCTTGTTGATAAAGGTCGGGCGCACCTCGAGGTTCATCTTGCCAGGCATGACCTCGACCTCCCACTTGCGCGCCACCGTAGCCTCCAGTTCCTTGTGGCATTCCCGCGCCAAGCGCTGAGCGAGGTCCTGGTCAACAACTGGGCGGTAGTGCCATGTGACAGCGCATCGCTTGCGTTCGATGAATGGGCCTATAATTGTTCAGGATCAGCAAACAATGATTCATCCCTGTAGGGGCTCCTTCTCTCGAAATCAACAAACCTTCAACCTTGTCGGTATACTTCTGGAAGACAGCGATAACCTCCTCTTGCCAACCCATGTCGAACTTGTCGGCAAGGTTCTCCCACTCATCGCTGCCTGGCTTCTTCATAAAGCTGCCATGCTCAGCGCTGAAGCCCAAATTCTGAATATGGCCCAGGTGTGCGGACAAGAAGTCCTGGTCCCTGCCGCTGATGACCCAAACAGCATTCCGCTCGTCGGCCGCCAGGGCCTTGATTGTTTGTAGGAGGCGCTCGGTGGGCACTGCAGCGCTTGGCTCTCGCACAATCGGCGTGAGGGTACCATCATAGTCAAACATGAACAACCTCTTGCCGGCCGCTCGGTATGACCTGAGGAGGGTAGCCCGGTCCAGCAGCGGCGTCTTGACCGGGTTCTGACCGGATCCCAAGACCTGTATCAGCTTGGCAACAACTCCACTAATCCATTCGTGTACCGTCTTGGTCGTGACATGCTCGTAGAGCTTAGTCTGCATCTCCTGGCGTTTGTGCGGCGGCATCGTCAATGCCCTGTTGATTTCGTCGGCTACGGCGCTAAAATCCCAGGGGTTGATGTGGATCGCATCCGTCAGACTTCCAGCTGTGCCCGAAAACTCGGAGAGGATCAATGGACCGTGTGATTCCCGCTGGCAGACGACATATTCCATCGATGTCGTGTTCATGCCGTCTCGCACACTCGTGATCAGTCCAATGTCGGCACCTCGAAGCAGGGCAAAGTACTCATCCTGCCCGATGTACTGCGAAAAGTGGCGGACCGGCTCAAACCCAAGGCCACCATACATTCCGTTGATCTTGAGCACCAGCTCGTTCACTAAGGTGCTGACCTTGGACTCTTCTTTCTCTTCCTCAATGCTAGTAGGGCTTGTCACCTGGATGAGCACAACCTTGTCACGCCATTCCGGATAGTTCTCGAGAAACCGCTCGAATGCCTGCAGCTTTTGCGCGACACCGCGGACCGAGTCCAGGCGATCACGTCCAACAATGAGCTTCCTTCCCTGGGTGGTTTGCGTATGCAGCTGTTGCACCAGCTTGTTAACCGAATCGGACCAAGCCAGCTGCTCCACCTTCTTGGCATCGATGCCAATGGGGAAAACTCCAACCTCGACGCGCGACCCATAAACGTTGACGCCCCTGGCGTCGGACTTGTAGCCCAGAATCCGGGTGCAGCAGCTGCTAAAGTGACGTGAATAGCTGTAACTCTGGAAGCCGATCATGTTGGATCCCAGGACACCCTCGAGGACTTCCTTGCGCCTGGGCAGGCAACGGAAGAATTCGCTCGAGGGAAACGGGGAGTGGAGGAAGAAGGCAATATAGATGTGCGGGGCCCGTTGCCGGAGCATGCTAGGCAGCAGCATCAGGTAGAAGTCGTGAATTATAACAATATCTCCCGGCTTGTAGTTCTCGATGATCTTGTTTGCAAACTTCTGGTTCATCCTGTAATAGTCGGCCCATTGCACCCGCTCCTTGCGGCCATCATTGGGCTCGTGCTGCTTGTAGTGGAAGAGGTTATAGAGCTCGTGCTCCGCAAACCGCCTCCATCTTGCCTGGTCTTTGAGCGTAATGCCTTCCTCGGTTGCCTCGTTGCTATCGGACAACCAAACAGCCGAGGTCTTGATCTTTGCGCTGTGCGACAGCTGGCTCTCCAGACGCAGCTGATCCTCGCGAGGAATCCATAAGCCCTCAGCGTGGGAAGGCGCCGGGGCTGGTGCTTCGCCGTTGACGGGTATCGGTCTCGAGAGAGAGTTCAGTGCCGGGAGGTTTGTCGTCGTCGAGGGGGGCGTAGCAGGCGGCGAGGGCAGATCGCTAGGCGGTTCGATTTCGCCAGTCCAGGCAACTACCGTATGGCTCCATGGAGTGTTGTCGGAGGAGAGATGGGCTAGGGAGTCGAAAAGGGCCGATTGGCCTCGGCGCGGGTTCAGGACCTGCGGGGATCATTCAAGCGTTAGTAGAAGCATCACACAAACCATGGGTGCCGGAGCTGTGAGTGATGGCGCCGGGTGAAGAAAGAATCGGGCGACATACCCAGTCGGCGCCCTTCCTATACTCCAAAGAGTAGGGGATGTTAAAGGTGGCCGAGATGATGTTGCCGCTGAGCGAGAGGTCAGGGTTCATCGCCCGAATATTCGTCAGCGACTCCTTTCTGCCTCCGAGCTTGAATTGGTTTATCCTCTTGAGGACCTCGGGATCGGGGGCGCTGGAGCCAGACGGGCCCAGGCCATCGTCCTCGAGACCCTTGCCGACGGGCGTTGTCATCATGTTCTGGCCACGTCGACTGAAGTAGCCCGTCCCGCCTCCCGACTTGTCGTCAAATTCGAAATCGTGGTACGCGGCAGTGGTGATACCCGGAGTTACGGGCACTTCCTCTTGCAAACCGGTCGATGGTAGGTCTGGTGATAACGAAGTTGAGTCTGCTAGTTTCAAAGCTCTTTTGGCTTCGTTGTCCGTGCCATGACTGCTATTGGTACCGCCGTTGCCCGCTTGGTGGGGTTGCTGAGCCTGGGCTCCTAGATCGGACGGCGCCGACGCTGCATCCTGCGACATGGTGGGCAGCGAGTCAAGCACGGGCTGACAGCACCAGTGGGGATGGATAATAACTGCTGCTTTATGCTAAGCACCTCCCAACCTAGTATTCGGCGCAGTTGAGCTAACCTTGTTTTAGTGGGCACAAATGATGACGCTTTCAAGTACGAGACGAACGGGTCAAGCAGTTTGGTGTTTGAAGCGATCAAACGACAACCACAGGTAGAGAGCTTGAGAAAATTGGTTGGGGGGGGATGCGAGCGAAAAGGCGGTCGAGGGAGAATATTTTGACAAGACAGTGACCAGCAGTAAGTTAGGTAGACAAGGCAACACGGGAAGGAAGCCGGAAAGACACTCTGCGTGCTGGCGGTCACCTAGTCGTCCTTTTACGTTTCGAGGTTGGCAGTCAAAGGAGGAGCTCACGGAAAGGTGATGAGGTCAGAATTACAGGGATTCGATTGGCCCTTCCTTGTGCCAGATGCGGTTGCGGCGGAGACAAGCACACAAACAATACGGCAAAATGACACCAAAAAAAAAAGAGTGCGGGAACAAAAGTAGCGCTTCAAAAGATAGCACAACGCCTTCCGAGTGGCGCCAGCCTGGATATGCATAACCCCCACTTGGAGGAGTTTCTCCAGAGTACAGAAGTGTAGGTGGTAATTTACTGTATGTATTGTTACTTGCACTCACTCCGCGCGCACATGCATCTCTTACTCACTCACCATTGATGGCCTCCACTCTACTCTGATCGCAGGAACTTTTGCTCCCGCCGCTCCAGTTTTGTGCTACACTCTATCCGACAAGCATGCACTTACTGCGGTACAAATAACAAGTAGCGCGGGTCTTTTGCGGCTGTCTAGACTGGACGATCAGGTCGCATTGCATCAAGCGAGTGACGCTCGCCCACCAACGTGCATGGTTGCTGAACGGTAATCGGTCGGGACTGCTTTTGGTTGCTCATTCGGGTACTCATTCATTCACTCATCTTCTGCGCAGCACGCTCGTACAGGAAGCAACCCCTTCGGATCCCTGGTTTTGATCCCACGGGTAAGCTGAACCCTGAGGCTCAAGGGTGATCAAAGCTCTGTTGGTGAGTTTTATTGCGCTTCACATCTTGGCCTTGTATCTTTGTTGGGATTTATCAAACCAAAAAACAACTCAGTTATGTTGACGGTCTTGACAGGTCTACGGTACAGCTAAAACATACAGCAAGTCTGCGCTGGACTAAACTAGGCCGGCATGTTCTGGAGGTGGGGTTATCCTTGTCAAGCATCACTCACTTTCGCTTCCACTGGGCCCAGTCTCTTGATGGGATGGCACAGGCACCGCATTGCCCGCTACCGTACTCTGTGAGCGAAGGTACACATATAATGTAGTGCAAGGGAACTATGAGGGTTTTTTTTTGCAAGATGAAGCTGCCCATACAGCCGACATGGCGTCCAATCGCTTTTAAATCGTGCAACGGGCTTATTAGCGAAATACAAAGGTTACTACAGGGAAAACGTCTTCCTTCGTAAGTGCATTCCTCAACACAAAATATGCCCCGCATAATTGGACTTGAGCGTGCGATGGAGGGGTTAAATGACCATCCATGTTATTGACGTAATACCCCTGAGTTTGACTCCAGAGCAGTGGGTCATGGAATGCACGCGCTACACTGCAGCCAGCCAGCCAGCATTTTGGCCGCCCATGAGCTAGCTACCTGTCTCTTTGCAAAAGTGCAGAGGAGCGGTGAATAACATCGACACATTTCTGGAATAGACCAGAGACACACATCCATAATGGATCCAATGCGCGGCGCTTTTGTTATTCAAAAAAAAAAACCCTATAATCAAACAAATGCCTCTTCATCCGTGCCTAGATGCTTACGCGAATCTTGTCGCGCTTCTAGTTGTAATCGGTACGATCAAGCATATCAGCCTGAACTTGTCGGACGGCTATCAGGCGCGAGATTCCGTGTCAACTAATGTCGCTGGATGCATCCATCCTTTTTTTTTCTCTTGCCGACGGCCTTGCAGTTGCAGGTAGATACTTGCATCCTGTACCACGAACGATGGATGAGGTTGCACGCAAGAAGCATAAAAAATACCGAGTATCATAGTCGCAAAAGCAAAACAAGGCTTGGGGTTCGGCGTGGAAAAAGTACCTACTCTAAAGGATACCCGATACTAGGTGTCGAGGGCCACGTGTGGGCAACGTGATGCCGGCGGCAACTTTAGGCTCACTGCCTCAACCATAGTACTACTTACTACCTAGAGAGTATGCTGCCACCGTAGGTTGGCTTGGTTGGCAAGGCTGGCTAATGCGCTTTTGCTCGGTGAAGTGTCTAATATTCATCTTTCTCACCGACCATGCTTGACTAAGTAAATTTATTCTCTTCGATTACAGTAAGAACTCTTATAGCTGAAGCATTAGCTCATATTTTCGATAATCATACGAGACGGCCTAATAGAGATAGAAACATAGCAAGGTCAGCTTTCTCCCAAGGTTGACGTAGATCAGCGAGACCCCAAACACCAGTCGGTAGTTCATCGTGAGCTCATGGTCAACCTCAACAACGTCTCGTCTTTGTACAGAAATTCCTGAGCGTCTTCATTTCTTTGTCGACTGCATACAAAACAGTGGTTCTCCTCACACTCACAGTCCTATCCGTCGCCTGCAGTCGCTACAGAGAAGCGCAGTGTTTTTGTGGCTACAAGAAATATAATTCCTCGATTTTGATCATGGCAAAGCTGTCAACTGTACATAGACGATGGGCAAAAAAACAGTCTGGTCTAAGAGTCATATAATTTGCGAGAACGAGACTGAGACTTCCATTGGTATCAAATCAGCTCCAGGCATATCAGACGATGACACTAAACCATAAAATGTAAGCTGTTTGTTCGTCACAGGCTTCTCGTTTCGGAGTATTCTACCAAACGTTTCTTGTGCCACCTGCTTCCTTGGTACCCATTAACTGGGGGACGAGAGGGGAAAGTCTCCGAGTTGTGGAAAACGATACAGTGGACCAGGAGAAAGAAACAAAAGAGGGCCTAGCCGAATAGTGTTGACACCCACAAGCTGCACGTCAAAAAGCGCATATTATCACTTAAACCCCTCAAATCTCAGCTGCATTCACCGCATCCGGCCCCGCGCGGCTCTGCCACTGCTCCGAGCGCTGATACATGATGGCCGCCACCTGGAAGTCGCCCATGCCACTAAAGATGACGGTTCCGTTGCGCCGGCAGTGGAAGTGGACGACGGCCGACGAGATCGGGCACGGCCCGGCGCCAGGACCGCACAGGTACACATCCACAGGTCCCGGATCCGGCGGCGCGACGTAGTGTATGGGTGCGGGCTCAGCGTCGAGGTTTGGTGCGTTTTTGGGCATTATGCCCGATGGAGCGCCGCAGCCGATGTGATTCTCGGCTGGAGGATACGCTAGACGGTTCCGTGGCAATGTTACAGGGTTAGTGGACTTCTCTTGACTGTTTGTTTGTTGAGCATGTAGTACAGCAGGTCCTTGGTAAGCCAGCCGTCGAGTAAAGGGGCCCCCGCACTCACCTGTTCCGCCTCCAGTCGCGACAAGACTGTTGTCCGGCGCAATAACGTCGTTGTCCATCATAGCGGCAGCGGAAAGCTCTTCGTCTGTATATTTTGACAGGCCGGCCAGGGCATCATCCGTCATGACAGTATCTGCATCAGGGTTCTCGGCAGTGGAATTGCCGCTTGGCTGCCCTGACAAGATCTTCTCTTCATTCTCCGTGTGGGGAGAAAGGACCAAGAGCTGTGTAGGGCTTTTGGACCACTCTGACTTGACGGGCTCTTTTTTGACGCCGTCTTTGCCGGCGCCCAGAACAAAGCTTCTCGACTCGATTCGGCCGCTGCGGGTAGCAGAAGTATGTCCATTGTTGCCATGCTGATTTAAGTCCTGGGTGTTTCCACCAGAAGCTGGATTTTTACCAGAGGAATACATGTCCAGAGGAGGGTAGGAACCAAAATGTGTCGAACCCTGCTTTGCGACGCCGCCTGCCTGCCGATGGACAGCTGTACCCATGTGAAGCTCACTATTGCCGCCGTGAGCGGTACCTCCGCCCTCCACGTGAGAGAACCTTCGCTTGCTACCGGACTGACCTCCGGTTCCCGATGGCGCAACAGGCATGACCAGCCCACCAAGGTTCGGCACGCCAGAGTTCGGGCCAAGGATATCAGACCTCAAACCCCCTGCCAGGCCAACAGTGGCGTGGCTGGCGGCCTTGGAGCCTACACCAGTATAGCCCGCGGGACCGACGATGGGGCTCGACGGGAACGACCTAGCCTGGGACATGCGCATGTTCGCCTTCTGAGCGCTCGCGATGTTTTCCTGGGCGCTACCGCTCGTCGGCATGTAGAAGAAGCCGGGCTCGTGCCAGGCTGACTGCTTGAGCCGCTTTGGCTGTGACGCGTCGATGACGGGTTTGGCTGGCAGGGGGTGCGTCAGTCCATCTGGCGGCAGCATGTTTGACTTCAACGTCGTGCTTCCGGGGGAACTTGTGGACTTGGTGGTTTGAAGAACGTTTGAAGGTCGGGGAGGTTCCTGGCCGCTGCCCGTGGGCTGCTGGTCTGGGACCTGTGGTGATTGCGAGATTCTCTGCTCCATGGGACCGGAGGCTGCGTTGGTTGACTGCGGTTGCTGACCCCAATTGCCCGGGGCATTGAAGAAGATACTAGATGGAAGCAGTCCAAGGGGAGGATGTTCAAAAGACTTGACTGGTTCGAGAATGATCCTCAGTTTCTCGCGGGCACTAGCAGACAATTCAATTTTTGAACCGAAAGACTGCATAAAGCCAGCTTGAAAGCTACTGTCGCCAGGCTCATGGTTGACTCCCTCTTTCATCTGTCCCTTCACACCAGCCTGCATAAACGGTAAAGGGCCTGTGGGCTCATGGCCGATCATGGGGTCCTGCGATACCACCTTCTCGGCTTGCGGCTGTGGCAGCACGTCTGCGGGCGGCTTCGAGGGGAGAAGCGCAGATGTCCTGGCTGTGTCATAAGCCTTGGACAAGTCCAACGCCGGCTGCACTGGTGATGGAGATCCGGAGCTGCTGGTGTCCCCAAAGTGGGTTGTTCCCGGATATTCATGGCTGCGTGGGCGTTTCGATTGCAATAAGGCCAAGTCTGCCTTGCGGTGGCTACCGGTCGGTGGCAGCCCAAGGGCGGGAAAGACTTGGAGGCTTTTGGGATACGGAGGGGCCTCTGGGGCGGGTCGTTGAGGTGTAGGTTTGACAGGCCGGTCAGGAATAACGGCTGGCTTGACAGTAGTTGCAACAAGGCTCACTGGAGTCTAAAGATTAATCGATAATAGTCAATATCCAAGGCCGTGACCTTTATGGTGTGTTGATATCTTTGCCTGGGTTGTAACCTACCTTTGGGCCAGCCGGGTCAGGTTTGGGAATATTGGTCACGGCATTGCCCGTCTGTGGGCCGGCAGAGGGATCAAGTAAACCAGCAGCTATAGCAGCCGCCCGATGGTTGGGGTTTCCGATGCTTCATATCGCCCCGAAAGGTTGAACGTCAGATGTATGGGTCTTTAGTATCAAGAACAGAGGCTATTGGAGAGAGTTTGGTCTTGGTGATGGTGATATGCATGATGCCTGGATACATGCCGATATGGTGTCGAACAAAGGGGAGGAACATACCCAAGTTCACCGTTCCGAAACCTTGTTTTCAGATAGTTAAATTGTCCCTTTCCCAACCCATCACCGTGCCCGTTCGCCGTTATGAGCTGATTCAAGTCCTCGACGCATAGCTTGGAGCTTGCATTTTGAGCCTCTTGCAGGTAGCGACGAACGAGCTCCTCGAGCTCAAATGTGTATCTTGGGTTGCGGACCATGGTGAACCGGCCTGAGAATCCCATGGAACAATTTTTCGGCTTCACTAAATGCTGTTTGTTGGTTTGATCATTAGGCTCATCTGGTTGAAGATGTCAAAACAGGGAAACATATCTTTTCTTCTTTTGTTCAAAGGGTTACGTGGTGAGTGAAGGCTGATCAAAGTTTCAAAGTTGGCCCATGAGATGGCAGCCGCTACGGGAGCGAAGGATTCACAATGAATTGGGGGCCTTTGACAAGAAGAAAGAAAAAAAAGGTGGCACGGAAATAAATATCTTACTTGCAAGAGGGCGAAATGTCGATAGCGAGGATGCCGTCCGTAGCGAGTGTTATGCTTCTGTTATTCTACATCAATTGTGTTGATTGAATTTGGCTAGGAAGTTGCGAAAAAAAATATTATTAGTTTGGTTGGTTGCAAGAAATTAGGTCAATACGTGACCACTCCAAACTACCGTCCCAATCCAGATCTGAGCAGGATCTGAAGGTGAAATGAGCAGACAACATATTTTACTTGGTAGTTGTCACACGCAGTAGAGCTTGATGTCCAGTGGCGGTTGCACTAAATTCCCTGACAAACAAAAAGTCGACAAGCAAACAAAACCCAGACCTAATTATTTCCAATTCTGCAAGCAAGTCTCCCCTTCTGTCAAGCCAGTGTATTCCACACTGCTTCTCCAAAGCTCAAGCCCCTTCCTCTTATCACGCGACTCGGCACTCGAAGCCGCGATCTCATTCCCGTTATAGTAGACAGCCTTTGGACTATGTCCATAGGGCTCCTTCTTGGACAGAGCAGCTGCCGTGACGTCTCTGGCAGACTTGTTGGAGCTTCGAAAGTCTGGATTCTCGGAAAACCACCCCATTACAAAGATGATGAGAGGGAATATCGCCCTGGCCAGAAACAAGAAGATCGGACTGGCCCGTCTAGTCAGCAACGTGGGCATGGCTCCCGGATCGATGCCCAGAACGGCAATGTTGGAAAGGGCCGGGTCGGTGTCGAGCCGCGCCTGCAGCTCGTACACCATCATGATCTGGCAGAGCTTGGAGGCGCCGTAGCGACGGAAACCGTGTCCACCGGCCGGCAAGGACTCGGGTTTACTGAACGTCCCCTTGGCCACTGCCTCGGTGTTTGGGTGGAGCTGCCGCCACTGTTCACCCTTGAAGAAGCCCTGCGTGTTGTTTCCATGATGGTCGGGGCTAACGTCAATATTGCCGTAGTATTAGCAGCAAGTTAAAGAAAAAAAAAAAACTACTACCGAATACTGAAATAACTGGGTCCGCAGAATATGCACTAACTCGTGTGACCAGCTTCCCAGCATGACTATTCTACCCTCCTTCTTGTCCATGCTCTGCAGCAGCTTGACCGTGAGCAACCAGTGAGTCAGGTAGTTGGTTTGGAAGGACATGTCAAAGCCATCCTCGGTGAAGCTCGCTGTCGTCCATTCCTGCCATGCCGCGTTCAGCACCAGGGCACGGATCGGTGGAATGGTACCCGCTGTGACGCGGGCGTTGATGTCGTCGGCGAATCGGCGACCCGAAGCAAGCTTGGATAGGTCCAGAGGCACAACATCATGAAAACAGGGCAGGCCCTTGCCACGGTGACGAGTGATGACTTTTGCCAGAGCAGTTGCCTTTTGAGCGTTGCGGACGGTGAATATCATGTGGTATTCGGCATACTGTGCCTCTGATAGAAGCTTGTTGGCGATGGCGCAGCCCAGCCCGCCGTTGGCGCCTGTGACGATGATAGTACCTTTGAGCATTTTTCAAGGTTGAGTTGAGTTGTGCAGAGAAATGTAATTGAGTAGAAGGCCTCGGATAACAGTCTTATATGGATTTTTGCTGCCATTTCGGAATTTCAATGATTGCCAGCCTACTTTTATAGGAACGTACGTTGTGTTGATTTTCCTATTTCAGAACTTACACGGTCCAAAGTTGCTCCGTTAATTCAGACAGTTTCCCCACATGGAATTTCAGATTACAATCCCGTTCCGTCAGGATCATCATGAACTCCCGCGGGTTTACTAATTGGGAATGTGGAGAATGGCCGGTTGCCCACAATGGTAACGAGGTCATAGGTCCACTGTAAGGTTCGGTTCCCAACGGTTCTATGGTGTAATGGTTAGCACATGAGGTTCTGAAGATCATTTGATTCTTCAGATCCCATTCCTCATGATCCCGGTTCGATTCCGGGTAGGACCTTTTTGTCGATGCGGGTCCAGCATTCCAGTGATGGTAATTTTGTTACTTTATCTTGTTAGTGTTCTTCCGCCATATGGCCCAAAGTTTTCTACTTTTCTCTTCTCTTTTTTAACTGCTCCCTGGAGGGATTTTTGTCCTTTATAATTGGGTTCATGGTTATCGCGACATGTTCTCAGGCGTCAAGTGTTGACGAATGCGATTAATCAACATCAAATTCAAAAAACGGACCAACTGACTCGCTCCAACCCACGACTGTAATTATCTATAGGTAGGACCTGGCAACATAAACTCGAATCGAAGACGGATAGATCTACGTGCGATTTGTACTCTCCGAATAGATTCCCCGCAGCATTTGCATCAGGCGTCATACCTTTGGTTTCCTCGGGGCTCAGACACTCTTGGCGTTTGGGATACGCCAGCGGGCTGCGTGTGCCACCATGGCTTGTCGACCGTAACCACTGCCGGTCGAACGATTTACGGTGTCAGACCATCCCTGAAATTTATCATGCCATTTTTCTTGGACATGGGAACACAATCAGCTTTCTTCGCAGATTTGGCGTGTTTTGTTCAGCGGAAAGAAGCCACCAAGATTTCGAGATGTTAGGGTTGGCATTTAACTGAGTTCGTACTGTCAAAAGACCAGTCATTATAAAATGGGAGTGCATTCAGGTGCTATGAGGCCTGTGGCTATGGCCAGCATGTTTGATCAACAAAGGACAGGCGCAGTACCCATAGCCACCACCAAGAGAAACAACAGCATCCGCAAAGAGACTGCCTGAGTAACAAAACAAGAAACAGCAAGAGAAACATGGGCCTGACACTACCCAGCGACCGCCTGCGCATGCACGTGGAGCGACGCGACCTCTACACCAACCTCGAGGCGCGCATCCACTACCTCCACAGCTTCCTCGACTTTAGCAGCCGCGACATCGAGGCCCTGGTGTCGGGCGCAAAGTACGTCCGCGCCCTGATCCCGGCCGTCGTCAACATCGTCTACAAGAAGCTGCTGCGCTACGACGTAACCGCCCGCGCCTTCACCACGAGGAGTACCAGCTTCGAGGGACCCATGGACGAGTACCCGGATGAGGACAGCCCGCAGATCCAGCACCGAAAGGTGTTTTTGCGCGCTTATCTGTCGAAGCTGTGTTCGGATCCGTCGCAGATGGAGTTTTGGGAGTATTTGGACAAGGTTGGGTGAGTTTTGAGTTTTTAAGTTGCTTCTTGTCAGACGGTGGCAGGTCAAGATGCATCAACTCGTATAAAAGAACACGAGATAAACTAACCTGACTTAAACTTCCCATGATTCACAGCATGATGCATGTCGGCCTGGGGAGGGCCCACCCTCTACACGTCGAGTACGTACACCTGGGCGTCTGTCTGGCATTCATCCAGGACATCATGAGCGAGGCCATCCTCTCCCACCCGCGCATGGCCATGCAAAACAAGATCGCGCTGGTCAAGGCCCTCGGCAAGGTCATATGGATCCAGAACGACCTGATGGCAAAGTGGCAGGTTCGGGACGGCGCCGAGTTCCACACGGGCGACGAGTCGGACGAGGACATGGTGATCGAGAAGGAGGGATACCTGCACGGCAAAAAGATCCTGGGCGAAGAAGACGACGTCCCCGAGGCGGTCAGTCCTGCGTCTTCAACCTCCTCACAGCACACTCTCACGCCGCCGAGGAGTCTCTTGTCGCCATTGTCCCCTACGACTTGCATGCCGAGGAGGTCGACGGGGAGCGAAGCCGCTGGGGTTTGTCCGTTTAGTGGCAGGCAGACCAACGAGCCGAGCACGCCAGAGAAGCGAAAACCTGATATCAAGATTGAAGTCAGCGAGCCTGGTACTTTTGCTGGGTCGAGGTCGATGCAGAGTCTCAGCGGTGTCGCACTGTCGGGGAGTACAGAATCTAATTGAGTTGACATAATTTTTTTTTTTCCCCCTGTGACGGGATAAATAGAAGAAAATTCCCAACAGTTTTGATCAATCGACAGTGTTGCAAAGCGCCAAAATCCGAGCTCAATATTTCTCATGCCACAGCAAACATTTCAAAACAAGTTTCTACTGAGGTCACACTGTTTCGCTTTACAATCCAGGCATGCCTGCTATTCGGACTGCAGCATGCAGAGCCTTTTCAAACTCATGCTTAGAATGAAATACAGATATTCGACAAAAATAGAAATAAAAACAGTCCATCTCATACAAATAGATCGCCAACATTTGTTACAATATCACCCGCCACGCCATGCAGGCAGGCTAACAACCCTCCATGGCCTCATCACCATCCTCATCCAAACCCTCCACGGGAGTGTCGGCATCCTTATCCACAGGCAGCCGCGCGCGACGCAACTCCTCCTCCGCATCCTCATCCCTGCAGTCGTCGTCCACCTCGCCGTGTTTGATGACGGCCAGCACCTTGACTCTGATCCTCGGCGTCGGCCCGGCCGGCGCCAGCCTCTCCCAGTACTCGGGCTCGTAAGCCACGCGGCGATTCCACAAGTCCGTAACCATCTGGTAGGCGGGCACGTCCGGCTTCGGGTTCCCGTTGGCGTCCATGTCGTTTCCAATGGTCAGGGCCGGCTCGTCGCCGCCGTAGGCACGCTCGCGCCCGCCCTCGTCCCACAGCCGCGTGTGGCACCACGCCTGCCAGTGCGTCAGCATCTTGGTCTCGAACTTCTCCGCCAGCTGCACAAAGTCCAGGCAGTCGTGCCACGCCCCTTCGTCATCCTCGGTCGGTCGGGCGACCTCGTAAAGGTCCAATCCACGGGCCTGGAACCGCCGGTCCGCGGCGCGGGGCCTCCTGCCGGGCTTCAGCGCCAGGTTGTAGTTGATCAACCACACGGTCTCGAGCCGCGGGAAGTGCACGACGGACCAGAACAGCGGGTGCCAGTCCGGGTCCTCGCCAAAATCGGGGCTCGTCGGGTCTTCGTAGGCCGTCTGTTCCCCCCCGGCCAGGTTGACCTCGTAGCCGATCTGCCGCTGGTGCTGGAACTGCGTGTACACGCTGCTGACCAGGTAGTGGTCGAACATCAGGACGTGGTTTTCTGCAACCCTCGGGTCCGGCAGGGGCACCAGATTCGGCCGCTTGTTCTGGATTATGACGAGGTCCTCGGCCGTGTTGATGACCATGTAGCTGAATCCTTCTTTTGCGTTGGGGTCTTCGGGCGGGGCCGAAGGTTTTAAGCCGTTGATGGGTTGTCTGGGAGTCATTGAAAGCCACACAAAGGGGTCGAGCTGCTGGGGCCTCGGCAGCTGCGAGAAGATAAAGGGCCGGTTGGTGCCCGACGCGCCCCGGATGATTCTCCTCAGCGCCTGGGCGTGGCCTGGGATGCGCGTCCGGAATAGGTTGCGCCGCCTGCGGGACATGGACGGGTTGTGCCGACCAAAGTACCCAGTCGAATCGCCCCACGGGTCGAACTGCTCCGGCCGGTCCCAGTAGACTTGATTGTCGCCAGGCTGGCGTCTGACGTTGGGCTGCTCCATCGTGCGGAAGCGCATAAAGCTGGTCAAGTGCTCCGGAAGCCACGTCTTGCGGTCCCGGACGTTCAGGTTTCGTATCCGATTCTTTCCTGCCGGGGCTGTGCAGTAAGTGCAATCCAGAAGGAACCAGTGGGCAGCTTTGCCGGTGTCGCGGTAGAGCTGGGTTTCGCCCAAGCGCCGGAGTACCATATGTTGCAATTCGATAGGCAGACGCCACCAGGGGCCGACACCGTCGTTGTCGCGGGCAAAGAAGGCCGTGCTGACGTCTTGGGGCGGCGTCCCATTGTTGGCTGGGTGCTGAGGTTCAGAGCTCATGATGTCGTTTTGAACGGATACAACGGTGAAAAGATGAGTTATACATGTGGATTTTTCGGGTCCATTGATGTTCTCGACAATTGGATCTCAGAAAACCAAAAATCAACATTTCAAGAAGATCCAGCAAAGTTGATGAACTTATTATTATATGAAAGCCTGAGACGTTTAAGGCTTTGTGACGTTGACGAAGACGGATAGGACTGCATCTTCTCATCTTTTAATGGCTTTTATGATTTTCTTGTTGGCCCAATTCAATATCAATAGAAATGAACAAAGCAAGTCACCGGTAATATTCAGCATCAGTCTCAATTGCCGAATGCGGAAATAATGTATAATTAGCAGACTTTTGAACAAAACGATACAGTTCATATACATCAGAGAGTAGGCTTTTTTTTTCCTTTTTGCTCCAGTAGAAGCGAAAGATTGCACCGGTTTCAACTTCAACACGTTACGGAGCGGTCCGATGAAGAGCAAGAGGATAGAAAAGATCTAACTGAGGCTTAGCTGTCTGCGTTTTATCGTGTACAATCATCGGAATGTGCCCAATTGCATTCCCGGAATTCCTTTGCCCAACATTCCAAAGGGGAAACCTTAGCAGCATCGGACACGAGGAATTCCAAGTAACAATCCAAACAGGCATGCAAACGGTGCCGAGAATCTTTTAGTCCAAACAAAGGAGTGATCGCGTCACTTGTCCTCGTGAGCACCAGGGACCGGAATCGGCTATAATACGAGAAACTGAAGGCACCTACACAACGCGGTGACATCAACAAAAACGCATAAGCAGTACAGCCATTAAACTATGACACGGGAATAGGATGCACTTCTTTTTATGTCATGCTTTCGCCATTAATAATTGCAAAAGATGCACCTCAATATGTATGGACTCGATGACAACAATCCTCGAGGCGATTTACCTTTTGGCATCCCCCTAGTCTCCGTGATGTGCGACTAGACCGGGCAGATGGCTTCGAGACCAAAGGTCGAATGATAACCAGCCCTTTTAGGAGTTTTATACCCGTGGGGCTGGCCTAGTGCTACTCGCTGGACCGTAGGTGTTAAAAAGCTACTACGAAAGCACCAGCATGAGAGAAATGATGCGCCAATAAATTTGAACATAGGCAACAGCACAAAATTAAAATGTCAGCTTTACTCGCTATGCCGACCAAGATTTCAGTCATCTTTTCTTTTCTGCCTAATTCATTAACGGAACGTATCTACTGATGCAGGCTTCCAGAAGCTCATGACAAACCCTTCAGCGCGTCGCTTGAACCCAGACGTCTAGATCCAGAGTTTGTCAAGCAGAGTAGTATCGTTTCAACCCATGCCACTAGTCCAACCCAGAGCTGATACTCTGGTATGCCAACTAATGACTGTGCTCAAAAACGCCTGGGCAGTTACGCTGCAACATGCTCTAGAACTAGACTAGTATCGAGGGTTTTGGGACTGGTACTGATCATGGTGCTGTTGACCTTGGTGGGGATATTGGTTGTAAGGCGGCTGATGCGAAGGGGCCCCGCCTGAGTAATTTTGGGGTGGTGGAGCGCCGTAGTACGCGTCCTGTGACGACTGATACTGCTGTGACCCCTGCCAATTAGGATTGTTGCCGCTAGGACTGGAGTAATGTTGTTGATGAGAAGGTGGCGGGCCACTATTGTTGTTGTTGTTGTTGTTGTTGCTTCCACCATGCTGCATGGGTGCCGGAGTCTGCGGTGTGCCCACACTGACGCCCTCGTTTCCGATATCATCGGGAACGCTGATTCGCACATCGGGCAGATACTTCCGCACCCGGACTTCAACGTTCTCTTGAACAAAGACCCAGCTCGCCCGCTCAAACTTGCGGTGGCCACCGTTTACGACTGCGAGAACGCTCTGACGAAGGCTGTCCTGGACCTTGCGCACCAAGTCACGGATCTTGTTGACCAACTTGACCTTGATGTCATCTCCAAAACCGCGAGACGACGAGGTTTGCGAGTCGAGACTTGAGTCGAAAGGGTTACCGCCAAGAATCTTCTCAAGAGGACCCTGCACCTGGTCGGGGAGAGCCTCCCAGAGGTTCTTCTCAATGACACCCAGGATCTTACGGAACTCGATACGGACCTCTCGGTGCACTTTGGCGAGACCGGTACTGAGCTTGTTGCTGATCATGCCAGAGAAACCACCGCTGCCCCCATCGTCATTTCCGCCGGGGCCATCCCGCGACCTCTCATCCGAGTGCGATTTCTTGCCGAAAAGGCCGGCAACCCCCTTGACCAGCCCCTGAATCTCGTCTTTGAGCTCGCCCTTGACACCATCCCCGAGGTCTCGCGTCGTGGTGTTGCCGCGGAGCCACCTCTTGATCTTTTCGAGGGCGATGCGAGTAAACTGCTCCGCCAGCGGTGCGTGCTGTTCCCTCAGCACGACGCCGAGCTTCTCCTTGATCTCGGGACTGATCATGCGCGCCTTGCCGTCCGGATCACGAGAGGTGTCCTTGATGGCGTCACTCAGGATGCCGAGGATACCGTCAAGCCTGATCTTCTCTCCACCGCCGCCGCCCTGAGAGTTGCTGTGGTGCTCCTTGATGGCGCCAACCGCGGCGCTCAGGAATCCCCTGGCACCCTGGCTGAACATGTCACTCCCGCTCCGATCCCGGTCGCCGCCGCCCATTCCTCGGCTGCCATCCTGTCCACCGCCGCCCGACTCGGTGAGGTTGAAAATCTCCCGAATGTCATCCGAGGCGCCGTCAGCAACCTTGGAGAAGGACTGGGTGAGTGAGAGAATCTCATTGGCGAACGGCAGGGACCCAACGCCGTAAGCGTCCGGGGGAGCATCGCCCAGAGATCTGGAGTTGGGACCCGAAGCGTCTTTCCGGTTGAACAGGGATCGGAAAGCATCAACGACCAAGTCTTCCAGGCTGTCGATGGTCTTGGTCTGGAACTCGTCGATTTCCCTGGTGATGCGCGGTTGAATTTCCGGCGCTAGTGAGTCGACGTACTTGTCAATCTGCACCATGACCACATCAGGGATGCCATGACGGCTCTTGCCCAAGTCTTCCGACATGATTGTTAGCGCGTTAATGGAAAGAAATCCAATGGTGTGTTTCTTCCTTTTCTTTTTTTGTTTTGCCTAGGAAATAACTGGGAGATGTTTCTTGTATTTGAGGAAGCGGACAAGCTCTGTTGATCAACTTAACCAAACTCAGCTACTTGCTCGTCTGTTGTCGTCCGCTTGTTCTTGCTCACTACCGCCAGCATGAGGCCTCCTGAGGCACAGCCACCCAATATATCCAATGGACGACCTCTAAGTGATGCGAATGAGGGGTTGAGAGCATCCCCAACGGCCCCGCGTAGTGGGGTCATGACGTATCAGCTACGCGAGTCGAGCTCCCCTACTGGCTGGTTGCAAACAGCTCCAGGTTGCATACCTCTCTCTACCTGGCCATGTCAAATTAGGAAGATGGCTGAATGATCGGGGCGTCCTACTTGTTTGTTGGTCTGGTCATAGTTATACTGGATTCCTGATTGGGTGACTTACAACAGAAGCAACATCGGATCTCATCCCTACTACAGCGCGCAGCCTCAATGATAGCAAATTGACTGCTCGTCTCCTCGATATTATCTACTGCAAGCTTTTCTTCTGCTTCCAAAGAAAAGGCATTGCTAAGAAAACCGTCCAGTAAACTTCAAATCACTGCTTCTTAGGATAAAGCTTCACAAAAAAGAAAGGCATTGGCTACAAGTACACACACACACACACACACACACACACAGACACAAATTTGGTCATTACTTGTTGATGGAGGCAACTTGCATTGGCATAGCATGAAAGCTGATACTAGGGTGTTGTCCCATAATGTCTATTTGCAATATACCATCGAGACTGCAACAGCCGCAATCACCAGCTGAGTGTACTTTCCAAACCCCAGCAATGCTGCTATTGTGAAACCATAGGAGCATTCATGATCAACTTACTGCCTGCGCGAAGACCCGTTTGAGTTCCCATTGGAGTTGTTGCCGTTCGACTGCCTGTTCGAGGTTCCGTTGGAGGCTCCATTGGAGGTCCCATTGCCGCTAGCCCCTGATCCGTTTGAAGATGAACCGCCACTACCGCTTTCCAGTGGGCTGAGATTCTCTCCTCGGATTACGTAGAAGCCGTTGACGAACTGGCCGGTGCCCTGATTCGCGTTGGTGGAACAGCCGCACTATATATACAAAAGGTTTGCAAACTTAGCCGGCTGGTCCTTGTGTAACACTCGAGGTTGAAGAGGTCGGCAAGGGGGCGGGATCCATGAGCCACCATGTACCCCCGTTGGGACTTCTTACGTTATTGGTGTATTTTCGGCAAGTTTCACACCAGTTGACGGACATTTTGGCGGTTTTGGTTTCTGGTGATCACGAGACAATAGGCAAGATTTTGGTGTTGGAGCTTACTTTGTAGGAAGTTAGTGGTTCGATGTGCTTGGATGTATTCTCACTGGACACAAAACAGTGTTCAACTTGAAGCTTTTATAGAAGTCGATAAGAGTGGTGACTCTATAGCCATCGTGAATCACTAACTTCTTTATTGAGTTGAAGAGGTGCCAGTAGTGACAAGTAGTTTTGTTAACTTGAGCTTCATCTCGATGAACAGATTGAAGATATGTCTGCAAAAGTAACACAGGTGACGATGGGAAGATATCTGTTTCAATGCTTTGTCTACTCTCGAGGATCACAAAGTTTTCGGCCTTGCTTGCATACTTCGCAGCTTGCATACTTGACAGCTTGGGGGGGGGGGGGGGCCAAAATCTAAATATGTCACTGGTGTTCTAAGCAACGAGTATGAATTGTTCTTTGATTGCATATAGTATACAGTGTGCCCTGAACCATAATACTAGGTGCATGATGGCAGCAATTTCGAGTTTAATCCATTCTTCCCTGAGACGAATATTCCCGCGGAGGAAACCAACGAAAACCATAGAGACAGGTACCAAGATCTCGGAGACGAGTCCCGAGGATCTGAAAGCTTCTATTCCCTGAACATTCAAGCTCTGAATGTTATGGGCCAAGTTAATTTTTCGTTTTGATGTGTGCTTGAGAGTTCTTCAGATGTGCCATCAGGGGTAGCACCAGAGCTTCCGCTCGAGCTACCACTGGAGCCGTAGCCGCCCTGGTTCACTTGTGGTTTCACATATGGATAATAGATCCCATCGCAAACAATACCTTCCTCGTGGCCGCCACCGGGACAGGTACACTGCATTAGGTGTTAGCCTTTTTGCTCCCCAAAACAGACAGGCCGAGTAAAAGGGATGACCTACATCAGTCGTGGGCTTTCCACAGCTAAAACAGCTCTCGCTCGACATGCTTGTGTTGTTTGCTTTGTTCGTGGAAGAGGGTGTACTATAGGTTGCTCTCGCGGTATGGCGTCTGTAGGAACATTACCGACCATCGGGGGACACTTGCTAGATTTATAGGTGGAAAACAAATCTATAGATAAAAAAACCCATGGGAACACCCTGGTTACCTGCATACCTGCATAAGGCGTGAATCACAAGCGCATGCATGGTGCCGTATTGTGCAGTTTTAACTCACATCTTCTTGCACCAAGCTTGTTGTTAGCAACAGTTTTGTGGCATGAAATTCTTTGACAGGAACCACTGGTGCCAACTTAGAAGGTAGAAAAAGTAGAGGTGTCGTCCCAGCGAATATCCGTTCTGGGCCAACTTTTCGTCAACACCAATTCTACGCCACTATATTTATCCCGTGGTTTCCATGCAACCGATGAAGTGCTGCCCATGTGGCCACAGTGTTAGGAAATAGACCGACAGGATAACGTGTCAAAATAGGTAGTACGACCACAGGCAATCTTGTGTGCTAGGATCACTTTTCTCGGGCAATGCTGGATGTCCATGGTCCCTGACACCTGTGAAATCAATCACAAGTATCCCAAGGCCTTGATGAGTGGCAATCAGCCATCCGTGGTGCTACATCAAAGCCATCCCGCGAATACCAATTGCGTACGCCCAACGAAAATGCACCTCGTGGGTTGTTGATCCCAAGAGAGCGGGTTAATGGCGTCTTGTTGATCTAGGATTTTTTGGTCTACTCAACAATACAATTGATTGTCTTCCCTTCTTTGTGTATCGTGTCAAATATAAGCAATAGTTTGGTGTCCTGCACAAGTTCTAGAAAGCAATCACTCATGCCCCGATAACCTTCACAACGAGATTTGGCAGACAAAGTATAGATCGAGTCTCGGCAACATAAAGTCGGAATGATGGCGACCAAAGACGTGCCCTTGGGGCAGAAAATGACAGTAAAATCTCAAACAGATTGACTGGACTATCTGGTGATGTTGTTCACTACACTAGCAACCATAACGGCAACCTCGCGATCCCAGCCATTGCTCTTGTCGGTATTCGTTTTGCTCTTAGAGGATGACCCAACCGCCACGGCGGAGCCAGGAAGCTGTGCTCCCCTCAAAACGCACTCTCGGATTGCGTCACCCACGGCAGTCTTGTTCGACCTCAGAGTTCGTGCCGACACGCCTCCCCTGTTCATGATTTCCTGTACTCTGGTTGACAAGCTGCTTGCCAGCGTCCTCCAGAAGTAAGACGCCAAAGATCCCGTCTCTAGATAAGCCAGTAAGAACTGCAGCAAGTTTACGCTCTTCTCGCTCGCAGTCCCAGCACCCATTTGTGCCTTGAGCGGGTGCAAAGGGGCCTTGGTAGATTCCAGAACCAGCTCGAGAGCAACAATGTTCTGGCAGCGCGCACTAATCTCGGCTAGAGTCCGCTCCAGAGTAGGCAGAGCGGCCAGTGACCGCGCAAGAGATGCCACGCTGCTTTGCAGAGCCGAACGCAAATACATGTCCAAAGCCTGGAGCATGCTGGCCGGGCTCCACTTCTCGTTCTTGGTCAGCGTCGTCGGGGAAAGCAGGTAAAGCGTAACCAACGCCGAGACCATGCGGGCCTTTGCCTCCTCCAGTTGCGCAAACGTCGCGCCACCGGCAGAAGTACCACTGGAAGCTGAAGGAGGCGAGGCCATGGAGAACTCGCGTACGATTCGCTCCGAGACATCGCACACGGACCTTTCGACCGGCACAATGATGAATTCCTGGAGGGAGCGAACCGCATCGACACGGTCAATCCCGTGTCCCTCTTCCCCAGGCGCCTTGTACTCTAATATTTCCCTGAGAGAAAGTATGGTGTGCGCGCAACGCACCAGGCTGCGGTGGTCCTCCTTTCTGCCCGAGGCTGATAGCTCTGCATACTGAATCTCAAGCTGTCGACCCAGTTGCAGACAGCGGCCTACGGATCTCCCTATCCTCAGGGTCTCCCAGAGTCGCGAGGCGACTTGCCTAACCGTGTCTGCTTCGGCATGCTTCTGGATCACCTCCTTTTCTAGCTGTTTGTAGCTCTCATTCAGCGACTTGACCTGCCCATCAATCTCGCCCACTATCCGGCCACTTGCAGCGGTCTGCTCCTGTGTGTGCGAGAGGAGATGGATGGCTTCGCGCGTAGTCAGCTGGTCGATATGAGAGTCGATCTCTTGTATGTCAAAAAGCACTTTCGAGAGAGGCGTCGACAGGTCAAGCGGCGAGTCATTGGGATTGTTGGTCGAAAGGACAAGACTGTTGGCGAAGGCGGATGGGCTAAAATCCGGAGCCAAAAAGGTCTCGTAGTCAATGTACGAGGTGTCCTCCTCCTGTATGTTGTTAGACATGGTGAGGAATGTCTACAGCCCGGGTGCTGACGAGGGTCCAGCCAATTCGTCAACGGCGCGTGTTGCTGCAACCGCATCGTGGGGTCTCCAAGCTCCAGCTCCAGCCGTCCAACAGGACAAATTTCAGCCACAGTTAAGCCGGACCTGTGCCCCACCCTGTTGAAAATTCAATTCGCATTTGCAGGGTAGCATCCTCGACCCCGGCTTCATGGTGAATTTCACTACCACCCCATTAACAAGGGCAAGGCAATGAGGTCATTATGCAGAGGTACCTACTCCGCCAGCCAATATTGGGACTGTGTTGAATGGAATATCATGGCTTGAACTGTGGCCGCATAGCCAGTCTGTGATTCTGCGTATTGTGATTTTTGCCAAGATCACATACAATCAGGCTGCTTTGGTGTGACGGCAGTTGTGAGTACGCAGAAAATGCTCATATCTTGTGAACAAAACATTCGTCTGTTGTCGGTGTCAGCACAGATCTTCTGGGCTGACAAAACCCCACTTCCATACCCCGACTGGGAAATGCCGCTGAAAAAATCATCGTGGGTGGTGGAATTAGTGGGGTATACCTGGGAAATCGCCCAGTTGCGAGTCGTTGTGTAAGCCGGGGGCAGGGATTAGTGCTGGGGCTCGCGGATCGCAAGGCACAGGCTAGCCAAAATATTTCGCTCTGCAAAGCATTTGCAAATGTTTAAACCTTCGGAGACTCGGCACGCCGATGCTGACTTTTGTCGTGCGGCAAACCCATAAGCTTTCGTTAGCCATGGCTTGAGTCGGCCGTTCAAACGCTTTGTTTCGTTCATCTGCCCGAAAAACATCTGTCAACGGACTTTTTTTGGTCGACACAGGATTTCAACGAACGACATGCCCTCTTCGGGTTGCGGTTGCTTCTCCACGTCCGAGTGATCCGAACGAGCGCAGACCGACCATACGTCCCCAAGTACATCATCCGCTGCCTCGGAAGCGAGCCTCAACCTTCACTTCCGACCTCAGTGCTAGAAACAAAGATCTACGGCAGCGATGCCCCTACTCGATTTTCCGCCTGGCGACAACGCCACGGATACCATAATCAATGGCGTTCACTTCAACCTGACCACACTACGGGATTGGAACTACGAGTATTACAGCAACCAGACCGTCTCCAATGGCACGTGGGACTGGTGCATGATCATGGCCGAACCATGGACACCCACACGCATCCTCGCAAACGGCACCTTCATGAACTCGACTTGGTGCTATACGCCGACGCACTCCATCGGTCCTCGGGCTGGAGTGGGAATGGGCTTCGCCGTCATCTTCGGCATCGGCCTTGTTCTCACCTTGGTCAACCTCGATCGCCACGGGCGTCTACACCTACCCGTCGAGAAGCGCTTCTACCCCATCGGCAGGAGATGGCAGTGGTACTTCTCAATCATTGCGTGTTCCTTGGCCGTGGCCGCGCTCATTTGCAACGTCGACGTGGATCGCATGTTCCTACCCGAGCTTCCAGTCGTCTTTGTTAGCTTCTTCTGGTACCTACTACAAATGGCCGCCATGGCCATCGTCTGGGAGTCGGTACGCCATTGGGGGAGCTGGATGGAGCGTCAATTTATCGATGCCGACCCTTTCTCCTTGCCCGAGGATGGTAGACGTTACAGATTTGAGCTTCTGATCCCGCTTGTCTTCTACGCCTTCCTCTTCCTCAACTTCTTTCTCGTGTTTCCTAGGAACTGGGGTCCGCTTCAGCTGCAAAGATCCCCCGAACAGACGCGACTCGAAGCTATCCCCGCGGCTACGGAGCTCCGACTGAAGCTGGGGTCGTTTGCGCTGTTCTTTGCTTGGATCGTCATTCTGGTGTCTCTCCGCCACACGATCAATGAGTACCTGCCCCGTAACCGGGGGCTGCTGAACCGAGCCATAGGTATCATCAAGCTCACGCCGCTCCGTCTTCACTTGTTGATTCTCCTGTCGCTTGTTGTTGTCGCGTACCAAGCGTTGGTACCTTGGTCATGGGAAAACTCGCCAATGAATATCAATGGCAACGTAGTTGCCATTTACCTTGGCGGATTCGTCCCTACCCTTCTCATCGTTTACGTCAATATAGTTGCTGGTTTCATGCGCCCCAATGAGGACCAGGAGCTCATTCGACAGAGACGGCGCCGTGGCGCAGAGCATGATGCCCAACTACGCATCACCAAGAAGCCCACCTGGTGGCGGAGAGTGAGGGGCGAGATCCCGCCCCCTAACGAGACAATGAGAGAACGGCTTGCACGCAATGCTCGTGAAGTTGGTGGAAGGCGTGTTGATCCTGTCTTGGAGGCTGAGCTGGCAGCCGCTGGCTCGACAACCCATCAGGCGCAGCCCTTCAACTCTTCTACGAGGTCGAACACGGTAGAGATGGGCACAATGCAGCGGCCAAATAGCAATGGCAGCAGCAACGGCAGCGATCTCCCCTCGCCCAATCCTTCCAGGCCAAGGCCAGAATTCGAGGCATACATGGGAAAGTCTGACCGGCGGCGGAATGAAAGAACCATGGCCGCTGTTGCCGGAGTGCTTTTCCCCGCTTCTGCTAACGGTTCCGACTACGCCCAAAGGAGAGCCGAATTGATGACGGACGGTCCTCCCCCGCCACCTTATAGGGACAACGGCGAAAGTCGCCGTCAACCCTCGGAGCGAAGCATCAGCGTCGCCTCAATGGCTCGCCCTGCTGAGCAACCCAAGAGCATGCTAGATGTTTAGGGATACTGCCGAGACAACATTTAATATCGACATTCCCGTCTTGCTCTTTGAGACTACTAGGCTTTTGTACAAACTCAAGTAGAATTTTTTAGTACTGAATATTTACGATTATGACATGGACCGTTTTAACATGAGTATCTGACTACCCTCTTCGCTGTGGGTTGATTTGGGTTGATTTAAGGGTTAGGCGTGTCAAATTTCATTTGGGTGTTGATTTGGATATATGGTGTACGTGGTTTTTTCTTTCTTGTTTTTTTTTTTTTTTTTTTTTTTTTAAAAAAAAAAAAAAAAAAAAAAAAAAAAAAAAAAAAAAAAATGAAATGGTCTTTGGTATTTCACTCGCTATCAATGTATATACGGCTGCAATGATAAGAAGCTGGAATAAGCGAACTGTTACATTACATATTATCAGACAGGAGTCTCCATTTCACAGCACACATACAGTATGTGCCACAGATCCATGACATCACCCAAGATGGACTGCATGACCTGGGCTGGGCGAGAAACAAAGTCACATTGGAAAAAACAGATCAGTTTGCCATTCTGGAGAGGCGAAATGGAAACCGCCGTCATCAATCCATCATTATGTCCTAGAGAACAAGCGGGTTGACCTGAATATTGAGCAGCAGAGAAAATGGCCCCCCAGTCCCCCCAATAAAAACAAAGGTATCAAAGGAAAAAAACACATGCCCGCCACTAGACCGTGTGAGTATATTTCACGTGCATGAGGCGCAAAGTACAGTATTAGCCCAGGCTACCATCATGGCATCTCGAGACAAATGGCCAAAATGAGGAGATTCACACACAGCAAACCGGGGCCATGTGGACTAGAATAGAATTAGTCTAGAGCTAGAACTAGATCTACCTAGCGTGAGAAAAAAGAAAACGCCTCCTCAGCCTGTCTACATGACATGAATGTCTTGCATCGTACGAAGCGTACACCGTCCGGTGAGAGGCAAGGGCACCAAAGATGAGAGAGGGGCTGGCTAGGATATGTGGGGGATCGATCGTCCCAAGTCCCAGCGCTTCACCGAAGAGGCACCCGGTAGAACGCGAGTCCGAACGGCGAGGCGCGGCGGTCTTTTTGTCTATCTTTTGTTCAGATCAAAAAAAAAAGAGAGAGAAGAGGGAAAAAAAGAGGCAAGATGAAGAGAGAGAGGAAGGTAAAAGGGACGGATACCAATCTGACGGGAGGGGAAGTTGGGGCGTGTATCTCTCCTCATCAGCTTACAAAAGTTGAGGTAAACAACCCTCGACACTATCTTTTTTTTCTCCGCTTGGCTAAAACTCTATAGTTTCACTCCTAAAGAGGCAGGAACAATCAAATTCAAAAGGAGCGGTCAAGGGAGTGACAAAGGTACTCCGTACATAGGGCAGCGATTTTGAACGGGCTTGTCACAAAAGCCCAAACAAGGTTAAAAAGAGGAATGGAAGGATTGAAAAAGGCGCACACATGCCAAGGCCCAGCAAGGCGCAGGCGGAGGGGAGAAAGATAGACCGACGGACAAACAAAGCCCTTTCTTTTACGAGGTCCATGCCTGCTCAGTAGCTCACTGTTTACTGTCTTGAAAATTGTCTCGGCAAAGCTAGTTTTTTTTTTTTTTTCTCTGTTTTCCTTTTTTCCTCCCTCATTTGTAGCATAGGTTGTACAAAGAGGCAGTGCCGAAAAACCCTATTTGACGCTAAACAGACAAATACGGGACAGAAGCGGAACGCAAATGTGAGTTTGTTCATTTGATGTACAGCTGGGCTGAAAGAGGCAGCCTTGAGCAAAAAAAGAGAGAGAAACATTAGAAAGCAGTGTGCAAGCTTCTTGTTGGGCTGAGTCTTGGGCCTGGCTGAGCAAGAAAAGAAACCAAGGAAAATTGAAGCAAAACACCTAACCTTCAGGCAAAAATATGTACCCATATCTTTGCGAACAAGACTATACCTTGATTGCGAGAGAAGAGAAAAGAATTGAGTCTTAAGCCATCACGCGCAGTATCCAAATCTGTGAGGAGGCTGGGCTAACTACCTAATCGCCTCGGTACTTGTTCCTTGCAGCGCAGGGACGGCGATTGGCCACGATGTTCCCAGTCCTAGTGACAGCAGCTTATAGTTCGTGGTAGATGATCCAGGCACGGCGCCTAACAGGAGGCAAAAAGTATACCCCCTGGTGTGGGCCCTGTCCTGGCCCCGACTTTGACAAACATGTGATAGCCTGATCCTTTGCTCGTTTTTCAGCTTCAGCTGTGAAACTCAATGGTAGTTTCGACTCTAGTGCATGTTTGAACGAAATGGAATGTACGTGATAGTATCGTGAGCAATCTGTATTTGGGTATCAGATAGGATTGAAAGTAATAAAATAGACAGCCATCCGCTTAAAGGAAATCCAAAAAAAGGCCGGTTAAAGACAGTGCCGTAGACCGTCCATGATGATTCCACAAAGAAGCCAAGCTCCAGGTCTGTCATCCCTGAAGAAGGGCCAGCAAGCTTAGAAGTGAAGCCAAAATTATCGCTGTTAGCTCGCAAGGATACCCAGATGGCGAAAGTGCTATCACTTGAAAGAAACCAACCCCAATATAGAAGATTAATGCAATGTCAAGTGTGGGGATAGGTCAGCGGGTGACTGACTATAACCACACTCTAGCAGAAAATGGCCAAGAGAGTTCTAGCGATTTCACCTGGGGTAATTGAACCGAAACACAAACAGCCGACCTGAAAGGCAAGAGATAAATGAAAAACATGGCAGCGTCAAACATAAAATGACTTAAAATGCAAATTCCGACAAAAGAAGAAAAGCGAAGAACTAAACGCAGACCATATCAGAGAGTATGCAACATCGTGAACGAAAAGGAAAAGAAAGTCCGGTTGCCCTGGGTGGAATCAAGTTCCGTCTTCGTCTCAATGCTGTGCTGTGCCTCCAGTCATAACTGCGCGCTACAAGAAATTCAATTCAGCAAAAACATAAAGAAAGTCGTGAAAGTCGTGAAAAGGAGATGTATGTGTCATGGTCAATGCTTGATACGGCCGACAAGAGATGGGACGTGACCGTGCGGCCCTTTAAATATCTTTCTGTTCCTAGCAAGCGGTAGCCGTCGGCACACCTCCCGTAGCAGCGGCAACGAGAGTCTTGAATCGGTCCAAAGTATCAGGTTGTTGGTTTTGGCCTCTTTCACCGTGCTGGTCCCCGGGTCGGTTGACGGGCGTAGCCTGTGGATTCGATGCTGGTACCGAGAGTCTTGGTGGTGGTGTTTCCCTCGCGGGGAAACCTGAAAATCCGCTGAAGTTGGGATGCATCATGCGATCCACGTGGGATACCCGCTGTTCCCTGGGCTCCGTACCCTCGTTTATACGGGCGTGGATAGTCATTGGATTCGGTCCGTGGTACCAGCCATGCCTCTTCGACTCGCGAGAGGTGATAGAGGGCGCAGACATTGTATGCTGATGACCTCTGAACACGGTATTGCTGCTGGTTGGAGGCGGGCCCAGGGGGGCTGGTGTTGAAATCGGAACCACACGCGTTTCGGGGTCGAACCTAACGGTCGGCTGGGTGCGAATTTGCTCTCGTGCGTGCTCGGCCTGTGCTTGCACTGCTTTGTTCGCCTCGTTTGCCCAAGCGCCGGCACTGTCGCGTGGTGAGTTGCTCGATGTAATGTCCAATTTGGTGAGTCCTCGGTGGAGGCTCATATCTCTGTCCCATTGTGGGGGGCGATGGGCCTCTGTCTGCGGTCTCCTGTCTGGAAGTAGGAGTGCAGGCGGTGCCTTGGTTTCGGAGTCTACCATCATCGGTGAGGGTATCCTGCGGGGGGGAGTAATGGGGGTAGGTAAGTCGAAGGACTCGATACCAGGGAGTCGAATAGCCCCACCCGGACCAGTCGAGCTCTCATCGACATTCATGACTTTGCTGAGACGGCTGCCGCCGACGCTGTAATCCCTGTCAACGTGCCACGTTCTTCGTCTCCATTCCATCGCTTCTGCCTCTGACATTGATTCGCGACGAGACCAACCGCCCGCCGGAGATAGAGTAGGCGACGAGAGTAGGCTTGTACTGCTCGGAGAAAAGGCGCCAGAGTGTGATGTGTTAAGCCCGGAAGGTCCAAACATAGGTCTCCCAACGGCAGGGCTCGCGCCATGAGGAGACTGGAAGGGGTTGCCAGCAGCAGACGGCACGGAGAGGCGCCTTCCGGGAGTCTGACTTCCCGTGCTGTACATGCTATGGGCACGCGAGTGAGAGGTTGTGGGCGATGCCATCCCCGATGCCCACCGCGGACTGCTCTGGCCAGTGGAGAACGTAGCTGATGTTGGAGTGCTAAAGTCGCTGGGAGACGCTGCTCGGTAAGAGTACTGGCTGTCAACGCCACTGCGGTATGATTCGAGTGACAGCCTCGATCGGGGATCTGCCATAACGAGTGGCGGAGGACGTCGTCGGGTCGGATCATCGCGTGGTGCATTGCTATAGTTGGATCCCAAAGAGCCAATGCTGGCTATGCTAGACGTTGACAAGGACTTGGAGTGGCCTCGAGCTGGCCCGCCAGCGCTGCCACCAGTTCCTGTCCTGCCCCTACCGTTGTGTCGCACGCGATCTGGTCGTACCTGTCGGACAAACCTGGAACTCGCCACGGCCAGAGAGTCGGCGGGAATGTCTTCGTTGACATGAACGGTTTGGGCATGCTGCCTCAGGTTGTCGAGTCTCGAAAACCTTCGTGTGCAATGGCACATGAACGGTCTTTCGCCCGTGTGCTTTCTGTACATATGGTAGATGAGGTTAGATGGTTGAATACAATGGATGAAGCATGAAGGAGAAATACCTAATGTGCCTAGCCAGATGTTCACTTCTGGTAAAGCTCAGATTACAAGGTGGATAGTCAGTGCAATAGAAGCGCTGTGATTTCTTCTTGTTCTTTGACTTGGTGCCATCGGCATTGAGGCTGTCATCGTCAGATCCTGCGTCATCGTTTCCTCCGTCTTCTCCCTCGGATGCGTTCATGTCAACGTCTTCCGAATCGGCGGGAGTGGTTGGCTGTTGAGAATGTTCTCCCTGCGATGTCGGCTTTTCGGATGGCTCGGGAACCTGAACGGCATCGGGGAATGGTGATGTTGGCAAAGGCTTCTGCGACACCAGCCTAGTGCTGTTTCTATTCGCCCCAGCGGCCGGATTGCCACGACTGAAGGTAGCCCTGGTGGGAGTGATTGCGTCGTCCATCGGAGCAGTCGAATGCATCTGCTGACCTCTGTTCTCAGATGATTGCAGCGACGCGCTCGGAGGTCGGCCTTCATGCAAGGCCTCGGAATGCCCAGGACCGTTGTTGGCTGGGCGGAAAGCGGCAGCCATGGCTGTGGACGGCAGGGTTGGCGAGATTACCAAAGATCGGGATGGACGAGAACCAAACGTGCACCTGCGCGGGGGTGGTCGCACGTATTATGTGGCCAACCCAACCCAGTGAGGCTGAGACGGCGAGCGACACATAAGCATGCAACCTGCCAAAAGTTGTTGGCGGGGGGGAACGTGGGAGTGGTCAAAGCTAAGTTGTCGACGACCCTTTTAAGCGGGGGGCGTTCCAAGGGCCAGGGGGGTGTGACTATATAAAGGCGGATGCGGTGAATAGGTTGTTTGAGAAATATTAAGACGACGAGGAAAAATGCAGTTGATCGAGGATGCCGGGACGGAAGACGGAAGCGAAAGAGGGGGAAGGAGAGCAAAAGTCCGAATATGCTGAGATTACCTCAGTTCGTGGAGAGGAGAGAAGGTAAGGTAAGGTACACTGGCTGACTCTTGGTGTTTATTGTCTGGTTTGCGATTGAAAAAGAAAATATCAAAGAAAAAAGACCAGAATATTGTCTGTTTGTGTCTGATATTGTGTTTCTTGGTGGTTCACCTAGCAGAGCTTATCGAAAATTTGATCTGCTCTCTTTTTTTCCGGGTGCGCAGTCGCAGTGCGTAGTCGCACTTCATACAAATGGAACGTATGACGCCCACAATTGTCTTTGAAGAGTGGGAGGAATCAGGTCGATGCAGACGGCGCGGCGGCGACGGGCTGCAATTGATCGAGACGAGACTGGGGGGGTCGAGAGGGGCGGCGGGACAGACTGGCGTCACTCTCCACCAAGAATTGGGTCCAAATGCGCACTGGCGGGGATATTCGGGCGGCAGGCACAAGGCACCGGCGCGGATGCAGTGTACTACGTACAGGGCCAGGTACAAGGCAAGTGGGGTGTAGGATCTGCTGAGAAATCGGGGTAGCAGAAAGGTACCGTGGCGATCAGGCGATCAATTGTGAAGTAAGGTACCTAAAACTTCATGCGGTACCTTGTTAGGCTGGGTATGGTTTTCCTTTAGGTACAAATAGCAGGCGGCTTTTTGCATTCTGTGTTCCAGACGATTGTTGACCCACGACTGAACCAACGCCAGATTGTCTTACTGGATTTTCACAAAGAGTGCACTGTAGGGTTCGTATCCTAACTAAAGTTCGGGCTTTGTTGGAACAGACAAGACAGGAAAAAAAAATTAATTTAGATAACGAAAGGGAAAATGGTTCGACTGGCTACTGTAGACACCACCAATGTCCGCTCCAGCGGGTGCTTGAGTCCGCCTCTCTATCAACAAATTTGCTTTTAATCAAGAGGCAGGGAATTGTGTTTGTGGCGATTTTGGTGCATGACCCAATGCTTGGAACGAATAAAGCTGACCTGAGCACAAGCGCTTTTTTTTCCTGGCATGCGAAGAAGGAAAGGATGGGGGGAAAGAAGTTAAATTCAGGGATGCGCTCAGAGAATAAGTTAGCAGCGCCGTCCTCGTGATGGAGCTTGGGCAAAATGCGGCAACTGTGAATGGCCGCCGCCTCATCCACATTGATCCTTTTCTTCCATGGAACCGCAGCGCATAAAAAAGGGCCCACGGCACGCGGGAGTGGGTTGGAATGACAAGAAAGAAGCAGGGCGACACAGAGTTGCCAAAAAGCGGGCGTGAGGGACGCCAGGGATGTGGGTGCGTGTCTGCGTACTAGTTAGTATTGCGTGAGATAGTTGGCCGACCGCCCCGGGCCCATCAATGAGCTCCATGGCTGGCCATTGGCCTGGCCTGACTGGCTAGCTGGCTAGCTGGCCATGCCCGAGGACCGCCGCCATCAGATCGGACGCATGCAAGGTCAAAGTAATTCAATGCACACACTTACCGAGTGCACTACCTGACAGGACAAGGCTTGCTCAACGAACATCCGTAGAACTGATCCCAGGGGGAAGGTTACAAGGATATGTCTTCGTCCGGCAACAGGGGCGAACGTACGGATACTTTGGGCAGCCGTGAAACCTGCAAGGAAAAAAAAAAGCAAAGAAAAAAAAAATCCAAACGAGATTCAGTATCCGATCCCACACCAGGAAATAAATCTTGCTTTTTCACGTTTACTATCGGGCACCCGTCGGCAGCCGAGCTTGGGTCAAGGGGGTAAGGAGGACCGACTGTTGTCAGCTTCCTCCGGCGTCATTCTACCAACCACCGCCAAATTTGGCTCATGTGGGATCTGGCCAATTGAGTGCAACAGGCGGTTCCATAGGAATGAGAACAGTGTAGTTCCTCAAGCCCACTTACTGGCGTCAGAATGATCGTATCGATGGCCATTGGCGATTGAGGAGCTGAATTTGACAAAAATACATCGAATTTTTCCTGGTGGACTTGACCGACGGTGCGAGAAACCAGATAAGGTTCGGTAGCTTGTATAGTGGACAATCGGCTTTGCAAGTACAGAGGAACCCGCCGCTTACTTCATCAGTGCGACAAATAGTCAGACTTGACCGCCAAGACGGCAGGCATTTCATGCGCAAAACATCGTGGTTCGTAACACCTGTTCGCCGAAATGGTTTGAAACTGGTTGATGGTAAATATATACCAAGCTAGGGTTTTCTTTTTTTTTGATGCGACAGTTGCTGTTCGCGATAGATGCGACTACTATTTTGCAATAAACAGGGAGAGAGAGAGAGAGAGAGAGAGAGAGAGAGAGAGAGAGAGAGAGAGAGAGAGAGAGAGAGAGAGAAGAAAAAAAAAAAAAAAAGATCGTAATTTTATTAATTTCCTTTGACGATAATCGACATGCATATGCTTGCCAAATCAATCACTACTATATTTGCCAAGTCTCGAGTCTCGAGTCTACATGTACCGTCCGTAGGTGGCTGGGGATGGAGGTAAAGTACCGGTATACTATGAAATGGGTACGTACCGTGGTAGGGCTCTACCACGCCTATTCGAGGAACAGGTTTGAATACGTCAGACGGGCCAGAATCATCCACCAGAAAGTAATACATCGTAGAACTCTGCCAGGATCAAGCGTCGCGCTTGCGCTGCATCCAGGGGTCTCGCCTGTTTGACGCTCAGCTGAAGGGTTGAGGAGACCCACTTGGCTTGTTGGCTTTGCGGAGCTGCCGATCACACAAAGACAGGAACAGGAAACACATTTGGCCAAATCTTGGATCCAAGACTTAAGACCAAACAAAGATTGAAAAGATTTAGTAACATCAACATCAGGCCGTGTCTGTCTCTCGCAGCCATTTCCACCTTCCCCGAACTATCCAGATCTATTCAAGTAGGTACGCAGAGCATGTCGAACCGAGACCTAAAACCACTCACCAGGTGTAATGTACTGTATTGGCACCCTCCCTCCCTTACCAAATACTACCACGTAGGCACTCTACATGGGCCCCTCTGGATTGAGCTCACATCGGACGGGATGCCAACAAGACTCTTGGAACCAGCATATCCCCAGTTTCGGCAAGCGCGCAACACCCGCCAACAACAAATTCAATAACGGCGGGCGGTTGTAATCTTTTTACATCCCCCGCATTCCCGTTCGACCGAGGCGTTCGCTCATGTCGCAATTGCGGCATTCACAGCCTATCTTCTGTTTATGGTGGCTGCCTACTAGGCAGTTTGGCATCCAAATGTAGATACGGCACTGTACCGTGCTAACTTACCTAGTGACCTGCAATCAGACGGGCCAGCAGCGAGCTTCATGTAAGGGACAGATTTCAAAAGGTATCCGTTGGCCGAAGAAGCAATGTCAGGAACCGGGAAAAGACTTGCGATTCGTGGTCGCATCGGCCTGGTCACTGGCGCGCATCATCTGACTGAGACGTGCCAATCAGAAGGGCCCTGAGGCATGCAGTTCTGCGCCATAACGGAAAAAAAGAACCCCAGGAACGAGAAGAGTGGAACGCTACATGGCCCTGATGCCGAGAAACAAAAAAACACAGAGACAACCGCAACCGTTGATTTGGTACCTGGTGGTGGCTGTTTTGTGCCTGGATTGGCTCTGTGTCTGACTATTTAGAAACCGTTTTGAGATAGAACGCAGAGGCGGCAGTGCTCACAGATACTTGCTGATCAGTGTTGGCAGATTATACAAGTTTCCAAGAGGAAACAAAAAAAAAGTTTATTCGGGTTGATCCCATGTCCAGCCTCCTATTTGATGCTCACGACGATCTTGGTGCAATGCAACCTGACTAAGGGGATCCCGAAAGGCGATCTTGTCAAGCCAGACGCGACGCGAATGATCCCCTGTGTTGCACGCTGCTTCCCTCCACGGCAGCGTTGGTTTCCTTGATCGGTTTGACAAACCTTCTCATCCCGGATCATGCACCACACAAACTCGGTTTCCTTTGTGAGCTTACGACAACCCACCGTAGAGAATACCCCGAGAGATCAGCCAAGGGGGGGCGTGCAAGGTCACACAAGCACGACATTCCAATGCTGACTGCGCCGGCACGGGTTTTTGCGGCGCTGCAAGATACCAGGGCCACACACCGCTTGATGGTTGCATCCACGTTGTCATCCTGCCGAAGAAGCTGACACTGCCCAAATCTTCTTACTGGGTTTAACGAAAATTCATCTCCGTGCCGCCCACACAAGTCGTGGGTAACTTTAAAATGGAGTTGTCTTCTCCGAAAGTTTGGATATGCAGCTTAGCAGCGGTGTTTGCCACAGTCTGAATAGGGTTTTGATATTACCATACTGAGATACCGAGAAGGAAGTATGTTTTCGCGGTGATCTGCAAGGTTATGCATGTTTCTTTTGTCTTTTTGGTTTAAGGGGCATCCATATCGAGCCCTATGCGCCGCGGGATGTACATGACACTTTGAAAGGCTAACTCGACAGCTTTTTTATACTCCGTGATCATATCATGGAACTGACAAGTTTCATGCCGCCGAGATGTATGTGTAGATATCAAGTAATGTTTTTACCCCAGGAGCTGTTAATTGTTGAGGCTGTTGACAAGCAAGCCACAAATGAGGCTGATGGCCAGTATTGATCATGGTAGGTATTGCATATCGACAAGTTTTCCGAGCTACCCAAAATATCCTGAAATAAATAGTATGCAGCTGAAAATCCCCTGGGATTGAATGATTGCATAGCAGGATACTCTGTCATGCCATTGTAAATATATGCTGAACATGGCCTCATGCAGTTAACATTGACAGCCCGTCTGGAACAGGAATGCTGAGTTTTACTGACCTCAAGTGAATAGAAAAAAATTGGTCTAGGAAAAGCCTTTTCCAATCACGTATTTACCTAATCTTCACTGTGAAAGATCTTTGCGAACAACTTCGAGCATGCTATCAATCCTGGAGATAATGTCATAGGGTGGCCTGACTCAATATTATATTGTTGAATGAGTTACACACGGAAGGCACGCACTCCCAGTCCTGCACAAACTGGAAATGCATCGATCTGAGTGGCAAGTGATTTGATACTGCAAATTCCTCATCACCTGTAATCTTTCCCTCCTCAGCAGCTTTAATAACATCACGACTCCTTCAACTTGCGACAGTCACGACTTGAAGTTTATCATTATCAGCAGGACAAAACCCCAGCCCCAGAAGCCATCCCATTAACTCTGCTTGGCAACCCGCCATCCAAGGTCCAATCATGGACGACAAAACTGGAGACAAAGGAGGTTCTGCACCTCCTGCGAAGAAGCAGAGAACGGGTGTCTTTGGCTGCAAGCAGCTTCAAACGTCTGGGACAGCCATCCGAAGCCCATCGCTCACACAGACTACTAGTAGCAATCCCTTTGTATCACATAATTCAGGCCTGCCAGCTAAAGCGAGCAATATTATCGCCAATCAATTCGCACCAAAAGATTCAGGTATTCCAAATAAAGAGACCACCACTGCCGCCAATCCACTCATTTCACCGGAATCGATCACTATTGACAGTGACGGCAATCTTTACCTTGAGGTTAGACAGTCACACATCTTCCAGGTCGACTCATATACGCTCTGTCGGCATTCTACAGTCTTCAAGGCTATGCTTACTGGGCCTTGGTTTGAGAATCAATCAAAAGAGGGCAAATGGACGGTCAAGCTTCCGGAGGACAGCCCGCGCGGCCTCGAAGTTTTGCTCAACATAGTCCATGGCCGTTTCGATCTTGTGCCTACAGATCTCGAAGATGACTACCTGCTGGATGTTTGCGTCGAAGCTGACAACCGCGACATGGTCAAGGTAGTTCGCCCTTGGATCGGAAGATGGGGCATGAGCCTGGGTCTCGATCGAGATTCTAGAATTCTGACTGATCTCTTCACTTCATGGTGTCCTGGGCCGGAGGAAAATCCGTTTAGAGCTCGTCCTGTGTCTGGTTCGGCACTGTAGCATCATGAAGGATGGCTCAGCTTGGAGGCTGGTGACAGTCCCTTCCAGCGGTCAAAAACATTGGGTTAATCTCAATCAAACTCATATGGGAGATGCTCGCGCACGATCAACAGGTTCCATGAGTAAGTCAGCAAATAATGGTAGTATCCCCCGTGAGGTTCACTTAGCCAAGAGAGTCAATCTAACGATAAACAACAATTTATAGACCAGATTCCAAGGCTTCGAAAAGTCTATATGGAGTCCTTGCTTCAGTTCCTCCATCAGTACTGGGTAAAGTTTGCTAATGCGGCCTCCATCGAGGACTGTCCACAGGAACAGGTAGTGATCTTTGGAAGATTTGCTTCCGGCATCAATAAACTCGGTCTCTATGTTCTCTCCGATTCAGTGATACTCAACAAAGAATACTCATTCGAGCATCTGCATCAAGAAATCTGCTTGATTGCAAATCAAGTTGAGAAACCTCACAAACCGTCTGAGCGCCCACAGGAAAGCTCCTCTATGGCAGCCGAAGAGTTGAGACAGGGACTGGCGAAGCTTGCCCAGAACCCCCCTTGTGCCCTGACTGAGTTACAGGAGAAGCATTTCGAGGAGAGGGCCAAGCTCCTTGGCACCTATAGTCCTGAGTGAAGTCAAGGAGAGTCGCAGTCGGAAGTCTAGTTGGACTAGCTGCCGTTTCGTCTTGATCGCAACCGAACAATGAATTCTGAGAGCCAGAGGTCTGATGTTCAGAAATTGCGATTAACGCAATGCTATCAATGTGATTCTCGATGACATGCTTCTCGAGAAAATCATTTGTGGGCCGGATAGGGCCGGATATCAAGGGATTTTCTGCATAAAAAGAAAAGAAAAGGGACAGAAAACTGGACCAAGAAGCTTTCAAAATTGCAAATCAAAAGCAAATCGAAGACTTGAGCGCATTGCTTTCCAACATGAAGCAAAAGAACAATTATTTCCCTAATACAATTACATCATTTCCATCATCAAGTTCAACTCTGAGACTACTACCAAGGAGGAACGAATGGGACCTGCAGCCTTGTAATAATTCGAATTCCCTAGCATGCGGAAACAAGGCTTCCAGGTCGAGCTCAAACATTCGTCTATTGGATGCCAAGTTACGCAGTTTGAACTGCCCGCATGTGATCTTTGACGACAAGGCCCCCACTGACTTGTCTGTTTCATCTGCTTGACCAAGAGGAGAGCCGACTGCCGTGAGAGAGTATTCGTACTGCAGCTGGTATGCCTCCTGGCGAAGAATGACCGAACCAGGTCCAGACAGCCTCGGGGCGATTTTTAAATTTGGGGCTCCAGCTGATTCACCTTGCCTCTTGTCGGTCGTATCCAGAACCGCCTTGACCCCAAGGTACTCATTTATGAGGACCCAGGTATAGACACATGGGTACTCATAGTAGTGCGCCGCCCCATGCCACGGCGGGCCGTCGCGATAGTAGACGTGGTTCATGTCATAACGCTCGCCCATGATGTACTCATCCCTTTTCCCCATCTTGGCGACGCGTCGGAGCTGGTCGAGCAGCACGTCGCCACGGCGCATCCACGACCAAAACGCGGCGTCCCAGCACCAGTACCGCCCGGCAGCGCAGAGGTCGTAAGGTCCGCCGTCGCCGATCTCGCTGTCGGTGTAGTCCTGGATGCGCGCGGCGAGGAAGCTGGGGAACCGCTGAAACTCGTTCTCTTCCCTGCGCAGGAGGTCGAGCACGTCTTTGGTCTGCACTTTGGACGCTGCGCCGAACATGACGGGGAGCTCGTTGGCGAGGAGGTGGATGTGGTCATGGACGTTGCCTGATCTGTCAACCCAGTCGATGAAGCGCTTCTTCGTCTCGTCCCAGCAGCCCAGAGGAAGGGGTTCGGCGATGACCTCGGCGAGCTTTATGGCCAGTCTTTTGTAGTGTTCGGCACGGTCTGATCTGTTCAGCAACCGCTCCATCTCGTCCATTAGCTCAAAGGACCGTATCGCCAACGCGGCAGCCATGGTTTCGCGTCCGTCCTTGATGACCTGGTCTTCGTAGTAGACATCAGACCACAGCCGTCCCAGCGGATCAATACATCCTTCAACGCAGGACAGAGCACCCTCGAGGTCCTGGATATGGCGTCGCAACCACTCGACGTCCCCCGTGCGGCCCACGTAGAGCCATACGGACTCAATGATCTCGACATTGCCCGTGATGAGGAACATGACGGCGTTCTCGCGACGATCCATACTGTTCCGACGGACGTGGTACTCGCGATCGCCGGACGGCTGGACAGCACAGGGGTCCCGCCATAGGCCGCAGGGGTCCTCACGCATCATGCGGAACTGCAGCTCCATCATGCGGCGTACGACGTGCAGGTCGACGACGGAGCCGGTGGCCAGCCGGCCCTTGATCTGAAACTCGTGGTCGACGTCCGGGTAGGTACCGACGTACTTGTCCGCCAGGGTGCTGATGACGTAGCCCGAGGCGTCCGGGTAGTCGGCCGCCGTGGTCCGCTCGACGACGCACGGGAGCATGGTGCCCCAATAGAAGCCCGCCATGGCGTCTGCGAGGTCCTTGCCGCCTTCAAAGTCGAGCGCGTACTCGCCGCCGTCGATGTCGGCATGGGGTCGTGCGGTGTACGAAGTGAGCGTCGCGTTGGGGGCGTGGATCGTCACGACCACGCTGGCGTCATCCTTGGCATTTTCATGACTGATGGATGCTTGCGGGTTCAGTCGTATGGATACCCGAGCGGTCTCTGGCTCTGCCTCAAACATCCACGCAGGTTGAGAGGAAAAGGGCGATTCCGGCAAAACCCAGCAGAGACCCTTGCCATTCAGAACGGTAGACTCCGAGCGAGCGGGCTTGTTCTCTGCCGTCGAAGAGGTAGAGACGTCACCAGGTAGAACATAACGCTGGTCACCTACTTTATCCAAAACGAACACTGGACCTGGTGGCAGCCAGAATTGAATTTCATGTGCACCGGGTGCCGGAACAGCAGCAAATCGCCGCGAGCCAATCCGGATCAGATTTCCTGACGTTGCCGGGGTTTTGGGTTCCGTCATCTTTGCATTCGGTCAAGAAATGCTGGGCAGAGAACACAGCCTCCGCAGCTTCAGTTGGTTAGATAAAGCAATGAATGAAGTCGAAGTGACCTCCTGGATAGACCAAATTTACTACAGTAGTCTAACCAGACTGCGAGAGTCGCTGGGGGAGGACATTTAGACAAAGTTTCCATGAAACACGTGATAAGCTAGCTACCTTGTTTTACACGGAATGGTTTCCAGGCACCGACCGCCTCTTGCTTGAACGGAATAATCAATCGACTTGATTGCATAGCCGCTGAATTTACGTAGCAAAGGTCAACGCAGCTCTTCACTGTTACAGTTTTTGGCTGCCTATATATCGGTAGCACTGCTTTGTGGCACAACGTAATGTCATGAATTATCAAGATAAAACATGGCTCGGCCTGTTGATTGATGGTGGTGGGTGGTGTGTTTGCTTGGTGCTTTACTGTATTGTGGCACTGCTTACTATTGTGGTAGTAGCGACCACAAAAGTCAGCATGGAAGGGGTTCGTTCCGTAGGCTTGTTTACTCCACTGAGTTCAGTGCCGTTATTGGGTGGATTGCGGGGCCAAGGGTCTGCCAGCTTCAACGATCCATCCTGGGAGCCTGGGGAAGGACCACATGAAGCTCACTCCCCACGAAGATTCTAACTGCAAATGGAATCCGGAACCAACAAAAGCTTGTCCGGCAGATGCAAAGATTCCACACCCCTGGAGGATCAAAGATACGAGCCTGCGTGTCATCATTCGAGGTCGGCTTGGAGGTTCACGGGACAAGCCACAGGCCATAGTCGGAATTTTGATGAGCTGACGTCCACTGTACCGAGCTTTGGACTCTCTCGGAGATGTGCTTCGCAGGATTGTCGTGCAAACACACCTCAACGAATGGCTTACTCCATGGAAGTAATCCACAATACAAAAGAACCAGGCCCCGGACTGTCTCTCGTCATGCTGTTTTTTTTTTCTGGGATATCCAACAAAAGTGCAACAAACAGAACAGGCAGGCGAGGTTGAATGCCTACTACTAACAGTGGATTTTTATTCGGTTACAACTAATTCTACCCAACCAGGACTATACTGGCCTGGTCATCACAGCTAACATGGTACAGGTCAAGTTGGCGGCGCTCCTCGCCATCGCGGAGCTGGCTGCTCACGTCTCTGCCAGTGACACGCTCAACAAACCCCCGCTGCTGCCGAACCTAGACATGCTCTGGGAGGGCCTGGAGAAGAAACTAACTACACCCAAGACAGAAATCAAGCAGTGGAGGGACAACGTCATTTCTGAGGACTGCAAGATCATGGCCGAGAGAGAGGGTGTCCCACCAAATAGTATGATCCAATATGAGGTCAGCTATGGCGATTGCAAGATGCCGTGGCTGCTCTGCGCCGCCAAGGACCACCCCAGCAACATGAAGGACATCGCCAAGTTCTTTGGCATGGTTCCCGCCAAGCTGCGGCAGGCGACAAAGCACGCCGCCTTCTTCAAGCCCAATACAGCCAAGTCGAAGGCTGGTGCCTACGCCTGGGGCGACCAGCTCGCCTTCATGATGGACCCTAAGGGCATCGGCATCTTCCTGCACGAGGTCTCGCACACTGCCGACCTCGGTGCCAAGGACTCGCATTTTGGAAAGGTCCAGGGCGCCTTCACTGACAACAAGATCTGGACAGACGCCATACAGAAGGATCAGGCCATCTCGGACAAGTACGGCCAAACCAACAAGCACGAGAACCTGGCCCAGTACGCCGGTCTGGTCCTGTACGATACTCTGGTCGACGGTGGTCTCAAGAAGATTATCAATGACGTCGACAAGATCAAGAACCAGCTCGACGCCTTCAAGACGGCAACCAAAGAGTGCAGGTGGGGCGGCAACATGCTCAAGCTCGACCAGACATGCTCCAAGCGCCCGCCCAACGCCAAGCCCATCGACCTAGGGGCCAAGCCAGAAGACAAGAAGGATGATAAGAAAGACGACAAGCAAGGGAAGGGCAAGGGAAAGAGAAAGTTGCGGTTCCGCCGTGATGCTCGTTCCATATTCTGGCCCAGGGCTTCCGCCTCGGCCGACCAGGTCGAGAAGCGCGATGAGCCTACCAACTGCGGTCTTTTGTCTGCGTAAAACTAATGAAAGCTTACTGACAATACACTCTAGCTCTTGGCCAAGGAACACGGCATTCCATTTGACACATTTTGGCTTCTTGGAGTTTTATGGTAGGCAACTGAGCCCGGATACCCCTTTTCCTAATGGAGTTACTATTTTCTTTGTCTTGGGCGCCTCAAAATGATCGGGACTAACAGCAAGCATTGGGTTGGAATTTCGTCTTTCTGCATTATGGTTTGTAAATATTCATTTCGATTTTCATTTCTTCGGTTTCGAATTCACATTACCAGTATCCATATAGGTTTTATTTCTGTTTAATCGTCAGCACTACCGACAGAACCATTTGCACAGAGCACTTTTAACCAATTCCCTTGGTTGCACCTTAATCAAGTGCCGGGTCTTGATGGTCTGTAAAACCTCTGCCGTCTTTTGGACTGCCGGCAAAATTGCAATGGATGAATATCCAAACACAGATAGTCCCGGGATCTTATTTATGCGGGGGAAAAAACAGCTGTCTCCCGCGTATATCCCGCCGGTACAGTATTGTGACATGAGAGTACAGTCTTGAACCGGCAAAGTATATAAGATGCACCATCTTATGGCCTCCCGCTCAGCTCTGCCCTCTTCGAACCCCCATAAATCGCCAAAAAATTCAAGGATGCACATGATATCAACCGCCTGGCTCTTGATAGCCACCACAACCGCCACCGCAGCGGCAAGATGCACCCGCTCCCTCCTCGAGGAGGCGACGAGCCGCTACGTGGCCGCCCAGTCGGCCGGCGAGCCCCGCTACCTGCAGCATCTGGCGCCCGACCTGGTCGCGATGCTGTACACGGAGAACGGAAACGCGACGATGCCGCTGCACGCCTCCATGCTCGCCAAGCCCCTGCGCATCGACCACGCCCGCGCCCAGCACGACCTCGAGGCCTGCAAGGGCTACGTGGAGCTAATCATCACCGACGACGCCCACCCCTACCAGCTCGCGACGCAGATCTACCTCGACGCCGCCGCCGGCACCATCGACAAGGTCGACACTCTGGTCACGGACGCCCAGGACTGGCTGTTTAGCGCCCGGCATGCCCTGCACTACGTCCTGCGCGAGGACTGGACCGCCATTGCGCCGGCGGAGCGGGACGAGAGGGCGGTTCTGCGCGCCGCCGCGGATGCGTACCTGGACCTCTTTAGTAACTCGTCGGTCGTGGTGCCGTGGCATGAAGCGTGCCGCCGGCTTGAGGGGGGTTTGTACACGCAACCCGGGAGTACGTGCGCGACTGGGGTGCCGGAGGGGATCGAGATGGTCGACAGGCGGTATGTGATCGACGAGGAGTACGGCACTGTTGGGGTTTTTCTCAGCTTTGGACCGAGCGGGCTGCACGATAGTCACGAGTTTCGAATCGAAGGTGGGAGGATCAAGTACATTCATACCGTGACGGTCTGTCCGACGCCCAACTGTGGGTTTGGGGACCCGCCGGCTATTCTGCGGGATGATCCGGGCTGGTGATGGCTTGGCTGAGGGTGAATTAAAAATAACGCGGCAAGAAGTTCACAGGCAGGTAAGTACAGTTTGGAAGATAGATATGTGTCATGAGATATGAGTTATTTCAGGGGCTAACTGCATGAGCCTGGCAACCAAAATGTACCCAGGTGCACGTACTAGCCGAAGTAGGTAACACAGAATTAGCTATATCCAAAGGAAAAGGATGCCAAAATGCCCCCGTATTCTGACTCTAATTCAAAAAAGAACGAAAGACATGCAAGCTGGGAAGGAAAAAAAAAGTATAACAGTCGTGATACGTCCAGTATGCGCTCCTTTGCTAGTTTCCAATGCCAGAACGACCCAGCAGAGCACTACCCCCAAGCCAACCACGCTCAAACCTATAGGCACTGAGAGTACCACTGGTTGGAAACCCGACAGGTACCCTGGCTGCAGCAGGTCGGGCCAGACCAGCCGCTGCCTCCACACTGGCCGTACAAGCTCGCACAGCTGGTGGAGGGCGGAGGGGTGGTGGGAGGGCTGGTCGTGGTCGGGGGAGGGCTGGTTGTGGTTGGCGGAGGGTTGCCCGGCGTCGTCCCTCCGACGTTGATGCTCTTGCTCGCGACGTCGTTCCAGCCGTCGGACAGGGCCGCATTGCCGACAAAGTAGGCCCCGGCGGCCTGGTCGCCTTTGAACTGCCACTGCAGCCACTTGTAGGCTGCCTTGGCGTACAGCCCGCCGTTGGCCTCGCCGTAGGTGCCGCCGTGCCCGACCCGGTTCAGGTTGCCCTTCCAGGTGGGCGTGCTGGCGGGGATGTTGTTGTAGTCGCGCTCTCCCTGTGTTGGAGAATTTTTATGTATATAAAACGTAGTTAGGCATGCGCTGACAATAGTGTTTTTCATACAAAAGGGAGCACTTTGGTAAAATGGGAACCAGGCCAGGCACAGACTCACGTTCGGGTAGGCCATATCAGACGGCCCACCAAGAGCAATGATGACAGGCTTGCGGATGGTCTTTGCCAGATCGTAATTGCCCAGCATACCGCTGTTGAAGATGCCAATGGACGAGACGCGCGCGTCGTCGACAAAGGCGTACGCCTCGGTGCCGCCGCAGCTGTAGCCGGCTGTCATGATCTTTGTCCGGTCGACGTTAAAGGCGCCGCCGGCGCCGTTGGCGGCCCAGGTCACGGCCTGGCGCATCTCGTCGACGGTGGTCGAGCCGCCGCCGCCGGGGACGCCCTGGGACACGACCAGGAAGCCGTACGAGGCAATCTGGGTCAGGAAGTTGCGCGCAGACGTGCCGTCGCCCGAGCAGGCGCCGTTGCCCCAGATGAGGACGGGCATGGCGCCCGCCGCGGCGGCGTTGTTGGGGCGGTAGATGGTGTGGCGCGGCAGGCTGGCGTGGGTTTGGAAGCCCTGTTTATTGTTCAGAAGCTGTTACAGTGGAGGAGAAGGGATGGAGATGAGATGATGGTGGTGGAACTGTTACTTACAGCTGGGCCGAAGGGGCCATCTCCAACCTGGGGAGGATGCTGTTAGAGCCGCTATTCTTGCATAAGAAACATTTGGTTCCGACTTGCAACTGACCGACTGGCGTGCCTCCAGAATCTTAGATGGAGAGGCACCAGCAAAAGCGGCCAGGCCGAGGATGAGGGACGTCAACCTCATTGTGCAAGGGCAGAGAAGTGCTCGTAGGATAACTGCGGTAAAAGTTATGTCACAGCCGAAAGCTGGAAATCAGAGCAGAGCCTATTGAGCGCACATACAGTCTCCCCACAAAGAGAAAGGGAATATCCTTTTCCTGCACTGGTAACACATCTTTATAAAGCCCTGTAAAATTGCCACATAGATAATCGGTTTCAATCTTGATCGATCTGCCGAAATCGTGGGGAAGAACGGCACATGGCAAAGGCGAGATCTGAATTATGCGCGCTGGGAAGCTATTCCTAAGTTGGCATCACGGAGGTGTGACGACGGAAGAATTCCCCACCAATCTGCCAGATGCTTCCTTTGTTTCAACGGCCTTGGCCACTGGGCGAGCTGTGGCTTGGCGTTGGATAAACTGGTATGCAATATAATATCGGTAAGGAGAAGATACCTTTTCCGGATTTTTTGGTCACATTGGGGGTGGGGGGTGCCAGTATTCCGTGTAAGAATCACGGCCGTCGTGTGATATATACGCTTCTTGGCTTTGTTGCAATTGAATGGTGTGGCTCGTCACACTTGTAATTTTAACAAAATAAAAGCGGGTAAGTTAAGATGACTGCTGTAAGTGGCTGTTTTGGAAGTAGTGTGAATGACAAAGGATAAATGCTATTAATATAGTAGACTGCAGGCTTAGCCCTGGCAACTGCTAAAGGGCCAGGGGCGGCGATTTCACTTGGCCTCACCGACACGGCTGATATAGCTCATTACGTCCCTTGGCCAAACGACAGGTCATACGTGAGGGACAAAACCAAAA